>NW_027531015.1:792313-867468 GCF_008692635.1 Crocuta crocuta | reverse complement strand
TGAAATTATTAAATAATTTAATAATTTTTAATTTAGCAAAACAATACATAAAACAAATTTCATATTGACTACAGTTTGGTTCACACACATTTATCTCTACTTAGGCTGTAGAGGATCTACTGAGAATCCTAAAGGATCTAAAAAATCAGTTAATCACATTTAACTTCTATTACAATAAACCTAGAGAAGAAAAACACTGACTCTATCAGAGGTGTTATTTATAGACAATGAAATCCAAGTATTATATAAAATTCAAAAATGATTACTGGAGAACAATATTACTTTCTTCCACAAAGGCAATTATTTCTCAGATACTCACACTGACTAGAGAAAAAAAAAAATCTATAAATTGGTCTATCCAGCATGAAAGTAGATTCTGGGATACTGACTACTTACTGAATTTGGTATCTTAAATATTATAATAAATAAAGCTACTTTCATTATCAATGAGATTTCATTTTATTTTTTATTTATTTTTCTTTCATAGTTTATTGTCAAGTTGGTTTCCATATAACACCCAGTGCTCATCCCCACAAGTGCCCTCCCCCATGCTCATTACTCCCCTCACCTCTCTCCCCCACCCCCATCAGCCCTCAGTTTGTTCTCAGCATTCAAGAGTCTCTCATGGTTTGCCTCCCTCCCTCTCCCCCACTATTTTTCCCCTTCTCCTTCCCAATGGTCGTCTGTTAAGTTTCTCCTGATACACCTATAAAACATATGGTATCTCTCTTTCTCTGCCTGATTTATTTCGCTCAGCATAACACCCTCGAGTTCCATCCACATTGCTACAAATGGGGAGATTTCATTTTTCTCATTGCCATGTAGTATTCCATTGTATAGATAAACCACATCTTCTTGATCCATTCATCAGTTGATGGACATTTAGGCTCTTTCCATGATTTGGCTATTGTTTAAAGTGAAAGTGAGATTTTATTTTAAATTTAATTCAACACAAGCCAAAAGACTCAGATGGTACTAAAATGCAAATGGCTTTCTACTTGTAAACACTCTACTGAATGAAACCAAACATTCAAAGAAGTCTGTCTTGTTATCATGATAGTAAAATTCTATACCTATCTTACTTTTGGTTATATAAGCACATATATGCTTATAAGTACATTTAGAACACTGGGATTTCACTTATACCTAATGGAACTGCTCTCCTAGAGTAGATCTACTAGGATATTTCCACTGAAAATTCTGATGTTAAGGACTTCAGGTGTTCTGTGTTGTTCAACTCTAGAGGGGCCCATTCACACTGTAGTCTATGTAAACGATGCCCACCATAACAATGTTAGTGGTATTCTTCTAAGCTGGACAACATGTTCAAACTGAGCCAGAAACAGTAGAGGATGTCTGATTAACTCCTGTCAAACTGCACGTTAAAGACATAAGGAGATCAGAATGAAGAATAGTTTACAAGCTGCTGGAATGTCCTGTCCATCTATTATTTTAATTCCTGAAGAGGGCTGTCATTTAATCTAGGTCGTATAATATATAATACACATAAGACTTGTAAACAAGAAAGAAGTGGTCAAGATCTCACTAAAGAGAAGACTATAAAAACTTGTAGCATGCAAGGCATGCCTCATATACATAAAAAAATTCATGGCAAGTGACCAAGAAATCTTGTTAAACAATTCATTAAAAAAGAAATTCACTGACAAAGGCAGTCTACCTTCACAAGGTTCTGACAGATCCACTGTGACAGCTACAATGACCACAATACCTAATGAGGCAGAAGCAAGGACTTTTTCCCCATCTTCTATTATTTCCTGAGTCCAGGCTATAGGGTCTTAAATGCAGGCCCCATCCTTGTCTATCCAACAGGCTGAGTGAATAAGATTTACTTTGGGGCTTCATTATCTCTACTCTACCTCCACCCCTATGTAAGACTCATGTAACGATTACTTAAAGTAAAGCACCCGAGGGTGCCTGGGTCGCTCAGTTGGTTGAGTATCTGACCTCGGCTCAGGTCATGAACTTACTTTCTTGAGTTCGAGCCCAGTGTTGGGCTCTATACTGACAGCTTAGAGCGTGAAGCCTGCTTTGGATTCTGTCTCCTTTTCCTCTGTCCCTCCCCTGCTTGCACTGTCTCTATCTCTCTCAAAAATAAAGATTAAAAAAAATTTTTTTTAAAAGCACCCACTGTAACTCCCTACCACAAAATATCAGATATACATCAGTCAAATGAGGCCACTCAAAGTAGAAAAGTACATACACTGAAAGCCATACATAAAGTCTGTCAATAGAGTAGTAAATTCTCACCTTAAAAGCAAAATTATAAAGTTTAGATGTGTAGATATTTTCACATATTAGTGTTTTAATAATTATTTTTGCAATTAGTGAAAACTCTTTTGCAAGTGAAATTTTTTAGTTTCTATTATCACATCAAACCTTAAGGATTTATGATAATACAAATTTTAACAATGAGGCATCTTAAAAAAGCACAAGCAACACATACCTAAAGTTTTAAAACCTTTCAACAAAACAATGTGTGAATTACCAAAAGGTAGCCCTTACCTCTTTTTGTTCCTTGAATGTCAGTAAGCTTTAATCTATAAAAGGATCTACATTAAAGCTACAAAATAAAAACTAACTACATACATTCACAGCCATGCAAATAATCCAAGTATTCTTTTAAACTATTCAATACTATGTTAATCACAAAGCCCATGCGGGGGGGAGGGGAGGGGGAGAAAATAATATGACATACAGAAACTCTTGTTTGGCTGTGCTTGTAGGAGATGTAGGAAAATCCTCCAGTCTACAGATGAAGATTCAAGAGAAAGCAGGAAAACAAAAAGGAAGCAAATAAACATTCATACAGAAATCAGTTACAGTATGACCAATGATCTGGACTTCTCTTATTTCCCATTTTTAAAATTTTCCCTCACAGAAACTTTTCAACTCATTTTTAGTTTCATTTCCCTTTAATTGAAATCAGAAATGAAAAGCCAAAGAATAAATCGAGAAAATCTTAACACTACTAGAGTCTGGCAGTGAACAGTAACTTGTTTTTCAAAGAAAAAAAAAAAGTGGAGGCATGTTTGTCTGTCTTTTTTTCCCTGAAGGTAAGAAATATAGCTATATAATACTTGTTTAAAAAATCTGTTTGATAAATGCTGTGTTTTGCAAGTCTAGAGGTTATCTGAAGCCCTTGAGACATAATAGAGATAAAAGTTCAGGAGGCTAGCGTAAATAAAATGCCTGAGACAACTAAAGAGATTCGTTTTATTTGCTACAGTGGTTAAAGTAACCACAGTACTTTAAATTTAGAGCCAACAAAGGAATCTTGGGAACTGAAGGTACAGGTTCAGCACACAGGTTCAGACAACTCTTCTTACTGTAGGATTTTACGCATTTTAAGCAAATGCTTTTATCTTTCTGAATCTCAATTTATTGTTCACAAGACTGTGACTAGGATTAAATAATCTATGTGAGGCTGCTGGTTTACAGTAGGTACTTGTTAAGATTGCGATTACTATATCATAAGACCCCTTCTCCCACATTGAATGATGAGAAAAGATCTGGTCTGTGTTAACTACTGGAATTTCCTGGTCTTTCTAGACTGCTTAGGAAATGCAATGTGGACCACTTAGGCAGCTAAAATGTAGAAATATACTCTTTGGTTCTAGATTTACAGGCTCAAACTACCCCCAGCAAACCCTGTACATCCATTTCAAGGAAATGTTCTCCAAGACAGTTATCACATTACCCATGTTTAAAATATGAATAGAACTATAACTTGTCAATATATGATTAATATTTAATTTTTATAAAGCTGAACAAAACCCTCTAGTCAGTATTTCAAATGGCAGATTGACTATAAGATAGTAAAACATTAAGTAGTTATAATATTTAGAAAGGACAAATTCTCAAAATCTGACCTAAATCATCAAAGCATATTTTGTAGTTACAACATAAAGCTGCTCCACTGAGAGGAAGTTAAGAATTAAGGTATATACTCCCAAGTGTATGAACTAAGTCAACAGTTAAATATATCGATAATAGGTTAATGATCTGAATATATTGTATATAAAGGTAATCATTATCAGAACAATTCAGAACAGATCCAAAAGTAAGACTTACAAAGAAAAGGTTAAGAACAAGGAATCAATAGAAAAGTGATATGGTATGTACACTCACTATAAAAAGTTTACCTATATTATTAGAAGAGTCTCATAGGCTTTCTAGTATTAAATTCTTTAAGTGAAAAAATGGCAAGACACAGTTTTGAAACCCAGCAAGAATTTGAGTGATAAGTAACATAAAATCAAGAGACAGTTTATAATCTTTGACTAAAATTTTAACTATTTGAATTATGTGAGTTTTTGCATTTTGTATGTCTAACTGAAATTTGCATTGTAATCATTTCTTCTTGTAATACATTCTTACAATGTACCAGGAGTCAGTTTTTTGGGAGGGGTGGGGGTGGGGGGTAGAAAACCAATTGTAAAGTGGGAAACAAGTAATTTTTTGAAAATATTTCATGTGGTGATATCCTTAATGACAAAATTATAGTATCTGGGAACATAATATATATAAATCTCAAAACTCGGCAGGTATGGGATTCATCCAATGAATTTTAAGCTTCCTATAAAACTAAATAAACAAATATAAGAAAATAGTAAAAAATTGACACACTTACTGTATATTTGGTGTAATCCCTTCAAGCAGCACAATATTAACCCCACCAATATGAGCAGTGGCACATGTCTCTGTCATCTTTTGATGTAAAACATCTTAAATGTAAGAAAAAAGAATTGTATAAATTATGGAAATAAAATAATTATACTTTGTATTAAAATTATATTTTATTCATAATATGCTCAATGACAAAAGATAGTTTAAAAGTTTTATTTATAATAAAATTTAAATTACTTCAGAACTACTTTTAAAAACATTTTAGAGAAGGTTTTTATTTTTTTTCTTTGAGAGCAAGAGAGCGTGAGCAGGGGAGGGGCAGAGGGAGAGAGAGGATCTTAAGCAGCTTCCACCCCCCCAAGTGTGGAGCATGACACAGGGCTCAATCTCATGACTGTGAGATAATGACCTGAGCCAAATTCAAGAGTCCAAAGCTTAACTGATTGAGCCACTCAGGTACCTCAAAGTTTCTTATATCTAGGTATTCATATATATCATTCATTCATATATATATATGTGTACACACACACACACATACATATAGACATGTGTGTATATATATATATATGCACATATATACAAAATATCATATGTCAAAATTGGAAATGGCAAATACACAGTTTAATACGCCGTTCATGTATTAAAGAGCCTAATGACATTTTATTTATTTACTTATTTATTTATAGATTTATTTTTTAAGCAGGCTGCAAGCCCAATGTGGGGCTTGAACTGAGAACCTTGGAATTAAGACCTGGATGTTCTATGGACTGAGCCAGGCAGGGACCCCTAGCCTAAAGCATTTTAAATCTCAAAAGTAATACTTAGTGCAGAAAACTTGGAAAATTAAAAAAGAATATTAACAGAAACTATATAAACTGGCACTCTTCATCCATATAAATGGGAAAGTTCATTTTCTGGGGAAAAAAAAAAAAAAACAACAACTGCCAAGTAGAAATTTTGGAGATATGGCATCGGCTATTTTCAGAACAGAAGCACTACAGTGTTAGAACGTCGCCATACCTTTCATTTTTTCCTTAAGTGTAAAGCTTCCATGAATCCTCTTCAGTTCTGACTCCATTGTTAGCCCACCAATGTCTGCCTCCAGGTGTGTGCGGTTCACCATGCCAATCCCAAACACGATTAGAGTAACATGCTGAGGTTCAGAAGTTACCAAGCTACGTTTCCTCTGTGTCTTAGTCAAACTGTTATTGTCTTGTTCATTCTCAAACACAACTTTACATGCTGGCTCTGTAGGGCTCCGAACCCCTTTGGAAGTAAACAAAACACATAAGGATTTAGCTATGAAAACTGTGACATAGAAGAATACTCCAAACATCGCCTTACCTTTCTTCACATGCCAAACCAGCCCTCTTCCTCACCAAACTGATTTTTTAAAGTTTTCAACATTTTCGATCATCATATTGAAAGTAAATAATAGAGTCAGATATTCGAAAGTAGGTATAACTGAACCTTTAAGACCTTAATATTGTGTCAGGGTAGAAAGGACAGGAAATGGGAAAGCAAATTATCTGACTGCCATTACTATTTTCTCTCCATGGGTGATTGCCAGTTTTTTTGGCATTTCAGTGATCTACTTATAACATTAAGAAAGCATGATAAACACTTATCTGTTTTAGTATTATTGCTATTCTAAAAAGAAATGTTTTTAATATTAAAATATTCATTACCTGCTGGTCCAAATGTTTCTGAAGATTTTTCCAATATTCCTGTTGGATCAGAGATAAGTGAATAGAAGTTAAGTAATTTGTACATATTCTGCCAGCACTCAGCCGAAGGTTCACTTTGTTCTGATACTGTGATTGAATCGGAGTCATCCATATGAATAGTCATATGATCCACCACATCTTTTGAACCTTTCCTAGACACTTTTGAAGTTCTTCTTTCAGATCTTCCTAATGAATTTTTGTTTCGAGATTCCTTTTTGTTATTTTCATTGTTGGTCCGTTTGTTCTTTGCATTGTTTACTCTATTGCCACCATTCAGACTTCCTCTAGAACTGCGGCTGAAGTCAGATGAGCGAAAATCCCTATGTTTTCTCGTTTTGAAGGTGGGTGTTGGGGAAGCGGATCCAGCTGTATATCTGCTAAGTTTAATATCAGTCTGAGTCGCTTTGATATCATCTATCATGGTACTAAATTGATGAATAAGACGAACCAAAGCCATATCTACGTGCTGGCTTATTGACTGGCAAGAAATAGTAAAGTTGCAGTGAAAGGTATTATAATAACGCTTGTTGAGATCATGAAAAGAGAGAGCACTGGTTGAGTTCTGAGGGGTGCACACCGACTTTTCCATTACAACAGCACTGATGCTAAAAGTTTCCAACATTAATGCCGGTTTGAACTCAAGTGGAGGAAGATTCACATGACCTTGCCTAAAAATGGAGAAAAAAAAAGAAAAAAATGACAAGGTTTTATTTCCTTTTTTCCAGAGCTGCACAAACTTTATTAGTTTACTAGCAAAAAATCTCTACGGTAAAACATGTTATAAGCCATTTAGATAATTTTAAGCAAGAGCTCAAGTTATTTTTCACTAGGCCAAGTTTTTAAGTTGGAAAATGGGTCTTGAGTCTTCTCTCTTGACCTTATTCCACAGATGACTATAGTTAAAATCAAATTTATGTTAATTATTTCAGTGAAGTAATAAAACATTTTTTCTTGCCAGTGTGATGGTACACCCCAATGGTATTGGAATTTAAAGTCAATTACAGGTCAAATAGGGTACCTCCTTTAGCCTTATTCTCCCCATCTCGGTTAAATATATTGTTTACATATTTAATCTCATCTCATTTATATAAACTGATTTCTTATTTGAAANCATGAACCGTGAGGTCATGACCTGAGCTGAAGCCAGACACTTAACCGACTGAGCCACCCAGGCGCCCCTGTTATTTGAAATGAAATCTTGATGGCTTACTTTGCCACGTTGAAAGAAGGCAACTTTGAAAACAAAAAAATGAAAAATGCATACAAAAACTTGTATGAAAATTATTTTGGCAAATTCTCTTGCTTATCTAAAAATTTTCATGTAAGAATGTTATAGTCAATTTTAATATTTAAAAGCCAAAAATATTTCAAATGTCTGTAAGCCAGCTACCAATGACAATAAGCCTCAGTCACCAAAACTGTGAAAAAAAGTATTTTTTCCCCTCTTCTTCCACGTACATTATGAATGTATGGCCATATAGGTCAAATGTTTCTAACAGAAAAAAGAAACTAAAGTTGCTTTGATGTTCTCAATTTTACTTAAAGAATTTTTAGAGAATAATTCCTTAATAAATATTGTAAGAAAAACCCCACTTGGGGGGATACAGTCCATGAAAATGCAAAAGCTCATAGCAAGCCTACAACAATGCTAAGCATGCAGTCAGAGAAAGACTGGATTTTGAGAATTAGAATGGACAGAAGACTCAAAAGACATTAAAATAACCTATAACACAAAAAGAAGAATTGAAAACATAGAGGGGAGCTAAGAAAAGTCTTAGTAAGTCAAGTAAAGGGGAGGAAAAATATTAGTATATAATGAAGCAATCACTTAAGATAAAAGTAGCCAGAGAGGTGAAGAGCTGGTATGGGCACTGTAAAGCCAAAGTTAAAATTAAATCTTAAAAATATTTATTAAGTCCCTAATATGTTTGACTATCTTGTCTGAAGACAGCAAAGATATAAGGAAACTAATATTTATGAGAACTTTTACATGCCAGAGCCTATGCCAAATGATTAATAACTGCCCTGGCTTTACAAGATAGGATATATATGTTTATACAAGAAACTGTAATTCAATAATGTACAATAACTAGCAGATGAAACAATGTGCCTATTAACAAAACCCCAAACTAAAAATTAATAGTCAAAAAAAGTGTACAGTGACAAAGTTCTCCAAATAAATAGTATTTAAGGTAGAATTATAGGAGATCTGAGAAATATAGCTAACAATGGGTCAGTAATAAGAATTTAGAGTATTCAGAGCTATGTGATAGTAGAAAAATGAAAAGAATTATTAAGTTCAGCTAGACCAAACACATTTAAGTTCAAAGTCACTCAAAGAACCTCTCTGTGAACATAAGAAAAAGGATGAACATATGAAGATCTAGTCTGTGGCAGTATTATATGGCATTTAGTAGGCCAATAAGTAGGCTGTAACTAGAATTATTCATAAACATATAATCTAAATATTATGTATAACCTAATTATATTTATGATGATACATACACTGTGTGTGTGTGCGCAAGTCAGCAATGGCAAACAGAAATACAAGTTTAATACAGAGCTTTTAACTGTAATAAGAGAGTGTAAGTTGGTATCAATGCTTTGGTGTCTGGATGTGATGATTCTAATGTGAATGAATTTCAGTTACCATGGTTTAGTTACATAACACCAGTCCCCTAACATGGCTTAAATCTCTAAAATTTACTGTGAAAGTACAAATTGTTTTTTAATGACAAAGTACAAACTTGCTGCTAGCTCTTCAGTCCACAAATCACTACATAAGTAACAGATGTATATCATGCTCATTAACCAACCACAGTATGTATGTCAATGCCTGGTCAATGCACATTCGTTATTCACTTCATGCAAAGACAGTAAAGCATGTCGTTATGTTGCCTCCTCATGATAAACCCACATGACATTTTACAAAAATGGATATTAAAAAAGGGAATTGGACAGCAAAGATAAAAATGCAAAAACAGAACAAAAAAAAGATAATGCTGGTAGTGAAATTCATTTAAAAGTAAAAGGATTACAGAAGAAACCGCTAACTGCAAATGTTGACACTTCTACTGCTCTAGAAACTATAGATATGAAAACAGAAGAACTCAGGCAAACTTACTGGCATAAGAAAGAAAGCAACTGTAACAAAAAGGATGATGATATCTCAGAGGAAGTGATGCTGGGCAAATAACCTCACAGTAAAAGGAACTCGTGACAGTATTTCATGACATTAAAAGTGCAAAGGAAAAGATGTTGGGAACTCATCAATACTCATCAAATGGAGTATGGCATTTTGCCAAGATACAGAAAAGATGCTCTTTCTGTACTGCAAGTTACATAACAAGATGGCAAGGGGTATTCAAACTACCCTTTGATGAGATTTTTTTAAAAAAGTAAAACATTTTAATTCTCAACATTTCTAATGTCTTAAATTATAATGTACTAAATACTATTACTGTATTTTTCATTTCCTATACATTTATAATCAGCAGTAAGAGAATTTTTAATGTTTTAACAAACACTTTCCCAGGTCACAAAACAAAGGTAATTTTCCCCACTAGTCTTAATAATCACTAAGGTCACTTTGTGGTGCTTCAGTTTGCACAGTCATTGTTATGATACCACTCTACTATGAAAAGCAAGGACTGTCTACAGAACAAAGAAAATGCAATTTCCACGTTCCTACATCATTAGAAAATCTTTAAATATCTAGATCTGAAGCAGAATTTAAGAAAGCTGTATTTTTCTATAAATAATTTCCATAAAAATGTTTAAACTAATTTTGTTAAATTATTTAAAATTTTAATAGAATAATTCATATGGAAAACATATTTCATTTAGTTATATGTTGGACATATGTGCATTTTACTTTTTTTCTGAGTGCATTTTACTTGTAATTTACCACCCTGAAAAACTGCACAGAAATTGGACCAAACCAAGAATGTTGCAAGACTTCTTGTCATAAATGCCACCACCTATGTCCATATTCTACGATTCCTATATCCATTAGTGAGACTCATTCAAAGTAAAATTCCACATTCACAAAAGATTAGTCAAATCTTACTAGTGGGCATAATATTTCCTATTCAAGCAGTAAAGAAATTCAAGAACTATCTCTGATAATAAAGAATGGCAGTAAAAATGGTTCTTAACTTTCACCATGCTATATTCAGCATTCCTATGTATTTGTTTCTGATGGTTACACTCTAAATATAACTTCTACTCTGTTTCTAATAGAAAATACTACAAGTCTACGCAAAGGAAGTTAAAAATAATTCTAAGTAAAATATATAAAATGAAAATGTATAAGATCATAAAAATCAACTACTGTGTAAACACATTCTGACTATATACACAACAAATATGCTTTGCCTAACCCACATACATCTGCTAACACGGTACAAAACTATGTCTAAAAATAGGTCTCATCACCTATAAAATCAACAGGTTATTAAAATGAAGCTGCTTTTGATAAAGAGAAATTACCTCTGATTAAGATATTAAAAGTACTTTCTCATTAGCATAGAGGAAAACAACGTTAAAAAACAATTATTATAACCTGCATACAACATTTTACACAAAAAGAACAATAACACAAGACACCTTCTTGCTCTTTTGCCTTTTCTCTCTTTGGCTGTGTCTGAATCCACAATATCTGCTCTAAGGCAGTCCAAAGTCCCTGAAAATGAAAGGTGTTCTCCAAAGTACATTCGGTAGCAGAGTGGCATTGCATCCTGTGACTGAATCCCTGTATGACTCAGAAGAGGTTTAAAAACAACCTAGAAGAGATAACACATTCATTAATTAGCTTAACTTATAATTCATCATTTACGGTGGCTTTTTTCTTATCCTGTCTGAATCCATATATTATTACTGCAGTATGAAGCAAAAAAAGGGGGTGAGGGCTTGTATAATAAATATTAAGCTCTAATTTTACTTAAAACTTAACACTATTTTTGAGCACCTATTATATGCCACTCATCTTCAAGTTAATCACAAGGAAGAAGATTCCTCCATCCTGCCTGAGTGTCTGAAAGTACAAGGAAAATAAAATTGTGAACTAATTTAAATCATTCCACTTCCTATTTTTTTTGTTTTTATTTTATTTTTCTTTCATAGTTTATTGTCAAGTTGGTTTCCATATAACACCCAGTGTGCATCCCCACAAGTGTCCTCCCCCATGCCCATCACCCCCCTTCCCCTCCCTCCTACCCCCATCAGCACTCAACATTGTTCTCAACATTCAAGAGTCTCTCATGGTTTGCCTCCCTCCCTTCAACTATTTTTCCCCTTCTTCTCCCCCATGGTCCTCTGTTAAGTTAATCCTCCTATATGTGCAAACATATAGTATCTGTCTTTCTCTGCCTGACTTATTTTGCTCAGCATAACACCCTCAAGTTCCATCCATATTGCTACAAATGGCCAGATTTCATTCTTTCTCATTGCCATGTAGTAGTATTTTTAAAAAAGGCATGTATACGATGTTTCCATAAAAATGTGTTATATATCAACAGCCTATGTTAATAATAAAAATGTTTCATATGTTATATTATGAACATCTGACCTATTTTTAAATGGTATCACTTCACTTGGTTTTAACAGTCATTTAACATTTATTTCCCAACAAAAAACTACCTTTATCTTTTAAGTACTACACGTGCTTATGGAAATACATCACTCTGGTTAAATTACTTGTTAACTGATGTTGTAGTCATGAAGAGCTAACCCAAACAGAAGCAACTAATGTGTTTAGTAGCTGATCACTATAATCACTCTATTTATTCTCTGTTGCATGGTTCCTTTTCCTCCCACACCTAAAACATAGGTGTTATCCATGGGGCGCCTGGGTGGCTCAGTCAGTTAAGTGTCCGACTTTGGCTCAGGTCGTGATCCCACAGTTCTTGAGTTCAAGCCCCACAATGGGCTCTGTGCTGACAGCTCAGAGGCTGGAGCCAGCTTCAGATTCTGTGACTCCCCCCCTCTCTGCCTCTCCCCCACTTTTTCTTCCCCTTCTCTCTCTCTCTCTCTCAAAAGTTAACATTAAAAATTTAATAAAACAAAATAAAAGTCTTCAGTGCCTCCCAACTGCTCCCTCAATAAAGTCTTAACAGAGCACTTAACACAGCCTTCTATATGACATGGTTAAATTTAGCTTTCTAGTCATGTTTTTTAGCCAATCTGTATCTCCAAATAACAAAAATGTCACTATATGAGACAAATAACTACATACCACTCTTCTGCTTAAGGAATATCTAGAGATGCTAAATTTGCATTTGTAATCAACCCACATACTTTTAAAAGGTTCCTCCTTTTTTTGCATGAAGGCTTTAAGCAGACAAGCCCAGAAAAAAGATTTTCCCTAGAATCTTCAAGGTGCACATGACTTGAGGGTTCCAGCTGCTAAATACCACCTAATGAGGGATTACTATAATTATGGAAAAACAGACTGGCTCACCTGTGCATCAGCAAGTTGCACAGCAGGAAACCCTTGGTTGGCTTCTTCTACACCAGCCACATCATCCTGACTAGTGCTATGCTGAGAATGTGTTCCGTCCAAAGTATTCTGGTCACTGGATAAGACAGTGTTGAAATCTGAGGCTGAGGGTATTGTAGGAAGATTGGGTGCAACACCTAACAGAGTAAATGTTCAAAAATAAAACAAATTATGAGGCAACAAAAACAACTTAAAGGGAACAGCAACGTAAACTTATGAAGCCTGTATTATAGTAGTATTACCAGACCATTTTAATGAAGAAAAAAAGGAAACAGCACTTTTAGGTTATTTTAGAGGCATGATTTATTAATGAAAATGAAATTAAACTAAAATTTCAGAAAATATCAGTCTTCCTCAGACATGAAGTCTGTATTAGAACCAGTCAGTCCAAAATATAGAATTTTACGACTGGAAGATTTCTGAAAAGCATTTGATATGCCCTCAGCTTTGCACTGAGGAGCAGAGTTACAGAGAGCAGCAGGGCAAAAGCAACTGATATCACAGAGTCCCACATATAAATTTCTTCCCAACTATGCTTTCCCAAGGCAGAACAAAAATAATGGCATTATTTGTTTTCCACTATATTCCCTTTATCCTTTAACTCCCCATGCAAAGGACCCATGCATGATAGACAGAAAATGTTCTCCTCCGATTTTCTTAAAATTTAAATGGTACAGTAGTGAGACTAGTATTACAAAAGTGCTAAGAGCTGGTGGAAGCCCCATCCTTCTATCCTCTTTAACCAAGAGCCAATGCTAACTAGAGTACAATCATAATTAGAATCAGTTCCAGATTCAAAAGTGCTCCACACACCAACAAAAAAGAAAAAGAAAAAAAAGACTAAGTAGTCATGTATCAACCACATTTCATAATTTCCCATTTTCTATCTGAACAGAATTTGTTAGCAATGCAAGCTGCTATTGCATGGATTAATTTCAGCCATCTTCAGTAACTAGGATCAAAGGCTACTTTACATAGTCTTTAAAAAAAACTTTTCTACAAGAAAATAATATATGCATCTAAGAAGTTTGGGATAACACCTCAAAAAAGGAAAAAAGTAGAAAACGAAGGGTGGCACCACTTCTGTTTCTGGAGATAGCCACCAATATTTCTTTGTGAATTCCCTGCCTGTCTTCTTGCTATTTACATACTTTTTTTTTAAAAATAGTTTATTGTCAAGTTGGTTTCCATATAACACCCAGTGTTCATCCCCACAAGTGCCCTCCTCCATGCCCATCTCCCCCCTCACCCCCCTCCACACCCATCAGTCCTCAGTTTGTTCTCAACATTCAAGAGTCTCTCATGGTTTGCTTCTCTCCTTCTCCCCCACTATTTTCCCCCTTCTTCTCCCCTATGACCCTCCATTAAGTTCCTCCTAATCCTCCTATACATGCAAACATATGGTATCTGTCCTTCTCTGCCTGACTTATTTTACTCAGCATAACACTCTCAAGGTCCATCCATGTTGCTACACATGGCCAGATTTCATTCTTTCTCATTGCCATGTAGTATTCCATGGTACAGATAAACCACATCTTCTTGATCCATTCGTCCGTTGATGGACACTTAGACTCTTTCCATGTTTTGGCTACTGTGGGGTGTGCTGCTATGAACATTGGGGTACATGTGCCCCTATGCATCAGCACTCCTGTATCCCTTGGGTAAATTTCTAGCCGTGTTATTGCTGGGTCATTGGGGAGTTCTACTGTTAATTTTTTGAGGAATCTCCACACTGTTTTCCAGAGGGGCTGCACTAGTTTACATTCCCACCAATAGTGTAGGAGGGTGCCTGTTTCTCCACATCCTCGCCAGCATCTGGAGTCCTCTGATTTACTCATTTTAGCCACTCTGACCGGCGTGAGGTGGTATCTCAGTGGGGTTTTGATTTGTATTTCCCTGATGAGGAGGGATGCTGAGCATCGTTTCGTGTGTCTGTGGCCATCTGGATGTCCTCTTTGGAGAAGTGTCTGTTCATGTCTTCTGCCCATTTCTTCACTGGATTGTTTGTCTTTTGGGTGTGGAGTTTGCTGAGTTCCTTATAGATTCTGGACACTAGCCCTTTATCTGATATGTCATTAGCAACCATCTTTTCCCATTCCATCGGTTGCCTATTAGTTTTATGTATTGTTTCCTTTGCCATTACACACACTCTTTTAAAATTAGCACACTGCCAGAGTGTCTGGGTGGCTCACTTAAGCATCTGACTTTTATTTATTTATTTATTTTTGAGTGACAGAGAGAGACAGAGCATGAGTGGCGGAGGAGCAGAGAGAGAGAAGGAGACACAGAATCTGAAGCAGGCTCTAGGCTCTGAGCTGTCAACACTGAGCCGGACACAGGACTCAAACCCATGAGATCTTGACCTGAACTGAAAGAAGTAGGATGCTTCAGTGACTGAGCCACTCAGGCTTTTGACTTTTGATATGATTTCTGATCTTCGCTCAGGTCATGATCTCACAGTTCATGAGTTCAAGCCCTTCATCAGTCTCTGTACTGAGAGCATGGAGCCTGTTTAGGACTCTCTCTGCCTCTCTTCCTGCCCCCTCTCCCACTCATGCACACAGATGTGCACGCTCTCTCTCTCAGAATAAATTAAAATAATAATTTAATAAATTATTGCCCTCATTTCCTTAATGGCAAGAATCTTATTTTAATTTCTCTTAGTATTCCTTTAGATTTTAATTAAATATTTTAATTAAATATTTAATTACTAAAAAGAGTAAAAGAATGTTAGCTATTATGAGGAATCTGGATAAAGTAAAAATATTTTATGAAATGAGGTACATTATGCCATATACTTTGCCATTTACTTTGCATGTTTTCATTTACCTCCCTTTGGTATTTAGGAAATTAAACCAGCCACATTAACTGGACATAATAAACTCTTTAAATTATATACAGTCTCACATTTGACATCTTTGTCTTTCCACAAGAACACCAAGTGACTGCTTACGATTCTCTCGACTCAATACTAACAAAGACATTTCATAAGTGGGAAAATTTGAACTAAACAGTATTCAACATTTGAGGGTTTTTTTTTTTAACCATTCCCTTAAAAACAGGATTTTGTTAAAATTTATATATGCACCTTAGACACTTAAGCAAAATAACATGATAGTTTAATACCTGTTGGAAGGCTATTATGTGCAGACTTTGTAACAGGAGATTCCTGTACCACACTTCCACGATTACCCACAGCATTTGACATCCAATTATAGAAACTCACAGAGGACGGCTCAGAGAGCAAGGGATGTTCAGATAACATATCAGTGGCCATTGTATTTCCTGAAAATAAAGTTTTATTGAATATAGTATTATTTACATACTAAGGAAGCAGAAAATGTGACCTGTAATTATTTTTTAAAAATTAGGTTAAATTATCTTTTATAGATGTTTTAAAGCTCACTACATGATGTTGCTATTTAGCTATTAAGGCATTAATAAATAACTTATTTTTAATATAACAAGAAGAAATTCACTGCTCTCTGGTTCAGACATCATCCCATACTATGACTAGGTTGACAGTAATGTCAAATGCTGCCATTTAGAAATACAAAAGAAAGGCATGAAGATACCAAAAAGTTACAAACAGAAGAGTTTCCCAAAATACGTTTTCAAAGATAAGGTGTAATACATAGATTAGTTATGCAACCAAAGTATAAATAAAAAAAACCTTAAGTCCTGTTTTGTTTTAATTCTTACATACAAATTAACTTATAATTGTCAAAACTCAGGATGTACCTGTTCTCGTCAGGGAGCTGCTTTTTACAGCTGCGCTACTTCTTTGAGGGGTTCCTTCCAGGAGGTTGTGCAGGCTTGGAAAGCTTCCAGTCAGGTAGCTGAGTAGGCTCTCCTTCCTTGGACTCTCCTTAACTGGCATCCCAGCACGTCCAACATGCACTGGAGAATCTGTGGCAGTGTCTCCACTGGTATAGCTCAAGGAATGATACGGGTGAATGCCCTACAAAAGGAACAACGCAGGGCACTTTCTTATGTATATAACAATGACTGCTAATAAGTATAACTACTTTTACTGTTGCTATTACTGCTAATTACTATTCACATTAATGCCAAAACAGACTGTGCCTACTAGGACTACGGTGAATCTCAAGTGTATGTAAAAATGTTTTAAGACATTATAGTACAATACAAAGAACAGCTTTTATTATCATTCACTTATAATAATGAATTATGATTAACTCCCTTTGAAATCTGAAGAGTGTGTCTGGTGGCAAGATTTCTATCCCGAAATTCTTAATAGTACAGTACTTTCCTTGGTACCCTGATAATGAAAATCTGTGAAAGACTCTCTATAGAGTTCTAATAGGTCAAAAACAATTTCCAGAAATCTTTTGAGGAAAATAAAAAATTACAGAATTGCCTATCTCTACCTGCTCTGTCACATCTAAGAATAGAATTTCAGGTCATATAAAATAGCACGGGAAAAGACTATATAGACAGATCCTAAAAAGAAGAGATCTGAAACAAAACATTGCCAATTTATTTCTTTGGAGGATTTTTATGATCCATAAACAAAGGAATGTTTGTGAGGTAAGGAAAAATCATCGACCAGAAAAAAAAATCTGAGGCTAAGGATTTGAGAATTTAAAAGTATCCTGCTTCCAACTATGCTGTAGAAATAGAATACGCCTATTAGTCCAAACTTTAAAAGTGTATATCAAACAATCATTGAATTGTTTAATTAAAAGAGCGATATTTACACAGAATGAAGACTTTAAAAGCACAAAAGATTATTCTATAAAAAGTATCCCCTCACTACAGTCTACTATATCCCTTCCCCAAGAGGCAATGTTAACTGTTTCTTATCCTTTTTATATAATTTATGAGTATGTAAGCACATACACATATGTATCCTTTTTTAAACACATATATATTATCCTGTATTTTGTGTTTATTTTAATCCAGGCACTCTGGTGACCATTCCACATCCACCTAGAGATCTCCTCTATGTTTTAAAAAAATTTTTTTTAAGTCTTCATGGTATACATCTGTTATCAGGGTACACTAGTTTATTAGTCCTCTAATGATTTGTCATTTATGTTTCTTCTATTATTTTTCTATTATACGCAGTGTTGTGAAGAACATTATTGGACATGTGTCTCTGAATAATTGGAACATTCATTTCTTTAGAAGGAATTCCCGGACATGAACATACTGCATGAGGGAAGATCACATCTTATATTTTGATACAAATTGCCAACTTATTCTTCAAAGAGGTCGTGCCAATTTAAACTCCCACTAGTACTGTAGGAGAGTATCTGTTTTCTCATGTTCACCAACAAAGTACACTATTCAAATGTCTTAAGTGTTTTCAATTTGACAGGCTGAAATGGAAATCTCATTTTAATTCACATTTCTTTCATTGTAAGAGGATACATGTTCATATATGTATATGTATGTCTATGTAAACTGCCCATTAACCATTTTCTATTTGGTTTTGCTCTTTTTTTCTTAATGATTAGAAAAAGATCTTTATATATATGAGGAAATTGGTCCTTTGTCAAAAGTCTATTTTGTTTGTGACACATTATTTTTTTCTGTGTAGAAATTTTATAATTTAATACAAGCAAAGGTCATTTACTTTATGGATTCTGGGTATTAATTTAAGCCTATACCCAGATTTTGAAAGAAAGTTAATACATTAACTGTCATTTTCATTGTTCAGAAAAGGAAACAAAAAATAAGTAACCTATGACAACAACAAATAACTTACATTCTTACTGTGTGCCAGGTATTACTCTAAGCATTTTTCATATATTACAGCTATTTCTTACATTGACTTTTTGGAAAAAGTTACAACTGTAATCTCCATTTTACAGATAAGGAAATGAACAAACACAAGGTGCAGTTAACTTGTTCAGTCACAAAGCAACTGAGTGGCAGAGGCAGGATTGAAACCAAGGCTGTCTGGCTCCTAAGGTGGTGCTCAACCACCCTGCTTGTACGTGTCTTACCAAGTTTCTTAAAACGGTGTAAATAAATTCATAAAACAGCCTAACTCACACTGTATATTAAATTACTAATCCTGTTAATTTCATCATGAGGATATTTATTATTATTGAATTATTAATTACTGAATACAATTTGAATTTGAGATATCAAAACTTTAGATCTTCTCTGGAAGACTAACCAAAAATAGTAATAATAATAATGTACCTTTATTTTTAATGCAGAGTCACTATGGGTATGAGTCTTGGAAAGTTTCCTCATTATCTCAGCTCCAGTTACAGGTCCAGAACTACCAGGTGGAGGCCGGTTGGCTGTTCCTTCCAGCAGCATTGTGTGTTCACTGACTGTGGCTGAAACAGTTCAAAAAGAGTATGTAGGCTATAGAAGGCGTTTTCTTGAAATATCAACACCAGTGTTCCTGGTGGTGTAACTACACTCAACTTTACATATGCCTTGGATAAATTAAATTAATTAAATCTCCTTAAAATTAACTGTGGAATAAACCATAATATTAATTAATTCACATCTTTCTTTTACTCTCCCAACGCCAATCTTCTCACTCATCTTAAAGAAAGGAACAAATGGCTTCTACTCAGTTCTTCCACATGCCACCTAAATGCGATAGATAAAAAACCAATTCCAACTAAGGTGCAAATACAAAATTTTCAGATTAAACTAGGCATTTGAAGATAAATAATTAGAAGAGATGTTATTACTATACTATTCTTCCAAATTTCAGGTAGACCTGAAAATTTTCAAAATAAGTAATAAAAATCCAGCCTATTACTCATAGTATATTCACTTTTAAGCGTAAACTTTTTTTAAAAAACACACCAAAATACCTGGGTAAAGTTTTTTTTTTTTTTCCCAAATTTTTATTTAAATTCTAGTTAACATGTAGTGTAATACTGGTTTCAGGAGCACAATTTAGTGATTCATCACTTATGTATAACACTCAGTGCTCATCATAATAAGTATTTTCCTTAATACCCATTACCCATTTAGCCCAATCCCGTACCCATTTCACTCCCTCTACCCTCAGTTTGTTCACTACAGTTAAGAGTCTCTTAGGGTTTGCGGCCCTCTTTTTTCTTCCTCTATGTTCATCTATTTTGTTTCTTAAATTCCACATGAGTGAAATCATATGGTATTTGTCTTTCTCGGACTTATTTTGCTTAGAGTAATAAACTCTACCTCTATCCATGTCGTGGTAAGTGACAAGATTTCATTCTTTATGATGCTTGAGTAAAATTCATTGTATATATATACCACATCTTCTTTATCCATTCATCAGCTGATGGACATTTGGGCTCTTTCAACAGTTTGGCTATTGTTGATAATGCTGCTATAAACATCAGGGTACATTGTATTCCTCTGAATCTGTAGTGCAACTGCTGGGTTGTGGAGTAGTTCTACTTTTAACTTTTTGAGGAAATTCCATACTGTTTTCCACAGTGGTTGCTTGCACCGATTTGCGTTCCCACCAACAGTGCAAGGGGGTTCCCCTTTCTCCACATCCTCACCAACATCTGCTGTTTCTTCTGTTGTTAATTTTAGCCATTCTGACAGGTGTGAGGTGGTATCTCATGAGCGTTTTTCCCTGTTGATGAGTAATGTTGAGCATCTTTTCATGTGTCTCTTAGCCATCCAGATGTCTTCTTTGAAAAACTGTCTATTACTGTTTTAGGGGTGTCAAGTTTGATCAGTTCTTTACAGATTTTGGATACTAAGCTTTTACCAGATAGAGCATTTGCAAATGTCTTCTCTCATTCTGTAAGCTTTTAGTTTTGGTGATTGTTTCCTTTGCTATGTAGAAGAAGCTTTTTATTTTGCTGAAGTCATGACAGTTCATTTTTGCTTTTGTTTCCCTTGCCTTCAGTGACGTGTCTAGTAAGAAGTTGCTCCAGCCAAGGTCAAAGAGATTGCTGCCTATTTTCTCCTCTAGGATCTTGATGGATTCCTGTCTGACCTTTAGCTCTTTCATGTATTTTGAATTTATTTTTGTGTATGGTGTAAGAAAGTGGTCCAGGTTCATTCTTCTGCATGTTGGTGTCCAGTTTTCCCAACACCATTTGTTGAAGAGATGGTCTTTTTCCCATTGGATATTCTTTCCTGCTTTGTTGAAGATTAGTTGACCATATAGTTGTGGGTCCATTTCTTGGTTTTCTATGCTGTTCCACTGATTTGTGTCTATTCTTATGCCAGTACCCTACTGTCTTGATGATTACAGCTTTTTAATATAGCTTTAAATCTGGAATCGTGATGCCTCCAGCTCTCCTTTACTTTTTCAGGATTGTTTTGTCCATTCAAGGTCTTTTGTGGTTTCGTACAAGTTTTAGGTTTGCTCTAGTTCTGTGAAAAATGCTGGTGGTATTTTGATAAGGACTGCATTAAGTGTACAGATTGCTTGAGGTAGTACTAACATTTTAACAATATTTATTCTTCCAATCCATGAGCATGGGATGCTTTTCCATTTCTTTGTGTTCTCTTCAATTTCTTTCATATGTGTTCTACAGTTTTCAGAGTACAGATTTCTTAACTCTTTAGTTCAGGTTTATTCCTAGGTATCTTATGGTTCCTGGAACAACTTTTGGGATTGATCCCTTGATTTTTCTGCTGCTTCATTATTGGTGTAGAGAAATGCAGCCAATTTCTGTACATGAATTTTATATCCTGAAACTTTGCTGAACTCATGCATTAGTTCTAGCAATTTTTTGGTGGAGTCTTTGGGGTTTTCTGCATAGAGTATCATGTCATCTGCAAATAGTGAAAGTTTGACTTCTTCGAGCTGATTTGGATGCTTTTTTTTATTTCCTTTGGTTGTCTGACTGCTGAGGCTAAGATTTCCAGTACTATGTTAAATAGTAATGATGAGAGTAGACACTCCTGTTTTGTTCCTGACCTTAGAGGAAATATGCTCAGTTTTTCCTCATTAAGGATGATACTAGCTGTGAATCTTTGTATATGCCCTTTATGATGTTGAGACATATTCCATCTATACCTACTTTACTGAAGGTTTTTATCAAGAAGAGATGCAGTATTTTGTCAAATGCTTTTTCTGAATCCATTGAGAGGGTCATATGGTTCTTAGCCTTTCTTTTATTAATATGGTATATCACATTGATTGATTTACAAATATTGAACCACCCCTGCATCCTAGGATTAAATCCCACTTGATCATGATAAATAATTCTTTTAAGGTACTGCTGGATTTGATTTGCTAGTATCTTGTTAAGAATTTTTGCATCCAGGTTCATCAGAATCAACCAGGCACCGGGTAAAACTCAAAGGCTTCTTTAAAAAACTACGTCAGAGAAAAGATGATGAACGAATACAAATGTGCATTTTAAAAGAAAGTTAACATGCTTTACTCAAAACATTCTAGCTATGCAAAGATGTCTGTTATTGTACTGGATACAAGAAGTCTATCATATTTTATGAACTTAAATATAAAAATTAAAGTCAGTATAAAGATTCCAATATTATCATCATTTACTCGGGCTAATACAAATCACACTTGTATAATTAAGCCATGGCAATTTCAAATTTGGCACACAAATGATTAAAATAACACATATATATGTTACCAAGGTGTTAAATCTAACTAAACTATTTACAGATTACCTGCATCAAATTCAAATTCTGCTCCATCAGCACTGGTGTCACTTTGAAGACCACCTCCATTGTCCAGCCCAAGTCCATCTTCATGTTCGTGGTCCACAGCTGACTGAGGTTTCAGGGGCTGAGCTGGTCGATGTAAACTAACTCCTTTAAAGGCTGGTGTCACCACAATAAACTTCATCCACTGCCTTGCCAGTGCAACTAAACCTTTCTTTAAAGTTACCAAAGCAGGAAGTCCATCACTCTGTAACAACAATGATGTAATAGCAAGTTACTATTTAAGTGCTTTGTGTACATTTATTCATTTAAACCTCATAACCCCCATGTAGAGATGAAGAAGCTAGAATTTATGTATTATAATTTGTTCAAGGTTCTCTTCAAAAGACATCATTTCAAGCTGACTATAGAACTCATTCTCTAAAAACAACATTGCATCTTTCTGTCATAACACATTATCAGGTGAGTAAGAGGCTAACCATGAGGTGCAAAATTGGGATTCTCCTTAAGAAGCATTCAGTCCACTGTACCTTTTTTGCTCAACTGAGGAAATCAAATGTATTTTGAGCTACCTGTAATATTCATTAAACGAATAGGAAATGAAATTACTCCCTTCAAAGATTAGGTAACCGTCACTATTTTAACATCAAAAAAAAATTACTATGATTAAATGCTGGGCACAGATGAATTTATAACTGCTTTCAAAGTTAAAGGTATTATCAGTAACAATTACATAATTTAGAATATATTTAATTCCACATGGTGATGATTATAAGAAAGAAAATCTGGCTACTTTTCCAATTGTAGCCCTAGCCTAAGAGGAAAATATCCAACTCCTCTCCATTCCCTTTCCCAAAATTCCTTTTGTTAGGAGAAATGCTCTGACTGAAGAGACACTTTTCAGACAGCAGGAATCCTCTCATTTGCTTTCTGAGGAACACCAGATCTCTTAGCCTGTCCTTTAATTCTTAGACTCAAATAAGAAGAGCCATCTTGTGTTTCTTCCTCTTACATATAAAGCGTATCTTGGCAGAGCATCCACTCATGAGAAATGCCTGCCATTCTCTCAGTTCCATGTCGCTACCTATGACTAGATGGGCAAGTTAGCCTTGCACTGTGGACCTCCAGCCTTCAATTCACAGGGCAGGAGTAGAAAGCACTATACTAGTCTCAGGTCTAAGTACCTTCTTCAAATCCATCATTTACTAGAGATTCTCTCATTGGAGATTATCAGAAACTTGATTGGCCATTAATAAATACTAATACAATGATCCCTAATTTGGCTAAACTTCTCATGTATTTTCTGTTCACCAAAAGCTTGGAGAGAAGAGAGATCCTCAAGTTCTAAACCTCTAACGATGACGTGTTATCTTCTGTAGTGCTTTTCTAGAGGCAGACATATATTGTACTTATTTTGTATTATTGTATATTCTCCCCTCAACCATTAATTAGCCCCTATTTTATTAAACATTTCTGTGAAATCTGATGCTGGTGATCACTTTTTGCTTGAAATTCTTTAAACCTCTGGCCTCTAACACATGTTTTCCTGATTCTCCTACATGTTCTTTTCCCTCCTCAGCATTCTGTGTAGCTCTATCCACCCTCTCATCACCCTTTAATTTTGGTATTCTTGAGGGATCCATTCTGGACCAGTTTCTCCCTCAACACACCATCATCCCTAGAAGTCTCATCCATATCCACAGCTTTTAACACCTGCATGTCGAAAATTCCCAAATCATTCACCTAAGCCTACTGTTGTCTATAAGCCTGTATGTGTAATCATATTTCTCCTCTGGACTTCTCATCCACATCTCAAACCCTGTGGATCCATGAATGGCTCCTCAAAAGAAAAGAGGCTTCTTTAAATTTTTTTCTAATGTTTTATTTATTTCTGAGAGAGACAGAGAGACAGCATAAGCAGGGGAGAGAGAGAGAGCGAGATACAGAATCCAAAACAGGCTCCAGGCTCTGAGCTAGCTGTCAGCACAGAGCCCGATGCGGGGCTCAAACCCACGAACCATTAAGATCGTGACCTGAGCCAAAGTTGGACACTTAACCAAGTCGCCCAGGCGCCCCGTGGCTTCTTTAAAGCTAACCTATGGTTTCACATATGGCTTCCGTAACTCACCATTGTAGCATCATCAATGATGGAGTAGTTTGCCTGGTGCAGGTAGTGATGTAGTATATTACACAGCAAACATGAAGGGTTTTCTTGGAGAAAACGGGCAACTTTTGTAAGTCTGTTGTATTTGCTTCTTAGGGGAAAATGTACACTTTTATTCTGAACCAAAGCAAAAACAATAGATTTAGAGTTATATATCAAAGACACTGCAAATAGAAGGTATCCAGTAATCAAGAACTTGATGGTCTGATGTTTTCCAACAATGACGAACAACAAGGGATCATGTTCAATAATAAATTTTTTATGATATCTTGTATTGTTGAAAGACATACCTCTAACGCTTCGGTCATTATGCATCCCATAACAGCACAAATTCTCAAGGTGCCCTCAGTTTCTAATTTGTTTAAGGATGATTTGAGTTGATCAATGGGAACAAGCCATGCACCAACAGCTGGAGTTGCAGTGCTTAAAAGATTCAGCTGCCTGTAAATAATGAAAAAAATTACAAAAACAAGTGTCAAGATTTGTATTTCAAACAATATTCCATACCTACTATACTTAGTGGCTATTTTATTTGGGCAAAATTACTTTTCCTTTTGGTTACCAGGTAAATTATGAACATATATGTAGAAACTGCCAAGAAAAGATAACAGATAAAAAAGAAAAATATTTAAACCTATGAGAGGTGAAAGAGTAACAAGTTCATGGTGAGGTGACATATAAAAGGAAATCTAAAGCCCTAGAAAAGAAAAAGGGTCAAACAAGAGAAGAATAAGGTCTACAGAAAGCATGAGTGTAGGAAAGATGGTAAGAAAGGGGCAAGCATAATGCTAGATATGTCAGAAAAATAATTTTAAAAATATGAAACAGAATTTTATGTTATTTAAAATAAAGTAGTATCAACCAATAGTACTACATTTTAAAAACTCTTTACCTAGAAAATGAATGTGTAGGAGATCTCACATTGGTGGGAGCTGCAAAACTAAACCATATTTCCTTGATGGTCAACTTCATGCTACATGAATCTGGAGGTGGAGGCATTAGAGGTAGATCTTTTTTCAAATCATCAGATTCGACTCCTTCATCCTACATAAATTTGAACACCAAAAACTCAGTAAGGTATAAATCCTTAAAATTACTAGTGCAAAGGTTAATGTTTTAAGCACAAAATCTTCCTAACAAATCAAGTTCTACAGATGACACCTTTATATAAAACAGGCAATAGAAACCTTGTTCAGCCTGATTCTGAGAAATACCTACAGATCCTTGAAGCTCCAAGGAGCACAGTCTGAGAAACTACTGCACTGTAACAAGCCATATATCAAAAGATAATTAGAACTGAACAGTTTCTCATGATCACTCCATTCAATTACATTTATTTAGGGATGTCTAAGTGTTATTTTTTCCACATGAAGAAAGTGAGAGAAAAAGGTTTTGTGACTTGCCAAAGTCAATACAATATTAAGTAAGAGAATGAGTGACAGAATTAAGGTCTTCTGCTTCCTACCACAATCTGTTTTCCATCCCATTTTAACAAAATACTTTAAACTTCCAAATAAAGTGCCATAAAAATACTAGTGTAGCCCATGTTCAAATAAATAACACTCTACAATAAAAAATTCTGAGTTATCTTATATGCTAGCAATCTGAATCAGTATTAAGAAATGAGTATTTTTTAAATGTATAATCACTATTCTTTAGAATGCAAGGAGGTAAGAATAATATTAAAGAAACAAAAAGTCTATGGCCTATTATATATACTTATAGCTCTATAATTCACTTTTAGATATTACTGGTCAAGATGAAGAAAAGACTGGCATTTTCTTGTGGGATGATTAGGGAATCTAGAGTATCCACAAAGTAGCTTTCAATCCTAAGTGCTATAAAACAACGTAAACTATAGGCAATAGTAATTTTAAAGTTAGCAGGCACCAAATAGAAGTCCACATTTCTTATTTGCAATTCTAAAATTACAATGTTCTGAAAAATATGAATATTTTGTGTAATGTGGCATCAAAATTTTATCTGAACTGGTGAGAGGCTACTTATCCCACTTGGCATTTTTACTGATGTTGTGCTGCATAAGTATTTAAATACTTCAAGACAGAGTGTGGTCTCAGATTCCAGTATGCCTTTATGTAACATATAAGCCACACAGAGTACTACCTTTCTCTTAAAGGAAAAAAGTCTGAATTCTCAAATACACCTGACCTGTGGGTTTCAGACAAGGTTGTGAGCTGGGCACTAAGGTATATAAAGATACTGAAGACAGTCTTTAAGAACTCAAATTTTAAAAAGGGAAGGGACCTTGTAGACAACAAGCAGCTAAGTATAACAGTATGTGAAGCAAAGCAATAATAAACTTAGATTTAGGTTGACTGAATTTTGGGCACCTGTGGTATATATACATGATGATAGTTAAAAGGCCACTGCATGTAATTCTGGAGCTCAGATGAAGGGTTAGTGCTAAAAACATAACTGATGGGAAAAAGTAGTATCATTAAATTATGGAGCAAGACTAGGAAATGAAATAAATCAGGGAGTGGACACACAGCAAAAGAAGGAAAGTAGCCAAGAAGAGAACATGGGGTGAACACCCACATTTAAGAACAAAGAACTGAATAAGGACATGGAACAGCACAAGTCAGAGAAACCAAAGTAAGCAACGTTACAAAATTTAGAGACATTCAGCAAGGAGAGTAGGATCAGAGATCAAGGAAGGTATCTGAGTTTCTGACAAGTATATTAATGGGATAGAAGGATAAAGAAAGAACAGCTGGTTCTTTCCAGTTCTTCTGTCAAGTGAGTACCTATTACACTTTTTAATTTCCTTAATTAAAGTTCTAATCCCAAACCACTGCTCAAATACTTCCAAAGACTTCACAAGAAAACTGTGAGTAAACTCTTGAACTATGCATCAAATCAAAATAAATGTGTCAAAACTAAATTCCCAGAAACCTGGGATTCAGAGGTGATTATGCCAATGGATACTGGATATCCACGACATTTCTTAATTAAAAGGTGGTTTCTTTCCTCTTCAACTGACCCAATTTTCAAATGATTATAAGGGTATGTATATATGTGTTTCAAAATAACAACTATCAAGTTCTTACTATGTGCCAGACACGGAGTTAAACCTTTCATATATATTATCTCCTTAAATCTTCACAAATTAGAAGTTTAATATCATTACAAATACTATACAGAAGAAACTTCTGAGATGAAATAACTTGCACCAATCTGTGGTACAACTCTTCCATAATCTAGAATATTGAATATTTTCATTATTGCTATTATTATGCATCATGACATTCTACCATAATAGAAACAATAAATGAATTGCATATAAAATCCTTGAAACAACATAAAAACAATGACTACTTCTCTGATATTCTATTAACTTATTAATTCAACAAATATTATTAAGTGCCTAAAATTGGCAAGGTATAAAGCAAAGTACTATGGCAGATACAAATACATCTATGGTATGGTACCTACATTTCGGAACTTATTCTCTAATAGTAGTATCACCAAAATATCTTGACTATTATTTAAGCAAAATCCAAAATATGGAAAGACAAACAAATATACTCCAGAAATTAACTCTGAATTGGGTATGTAGTTTTCTATTTTTCAAAGCACTATTATTATTAAAAATTCACCAACTTGTTCATCTGAAACAGAATTTCCATTTAAGTCTGAAGAAGGGCTTATTCGATCACAAGGAAGATTATCATCAGAGACATCGGTATTATAGCCACTGCCAGTTGGAGAATCAGAAGAATTATTGGATGTCAGCACTCCACCTCTTTCTGTGGCATTAGCTTTACCCATAATTCCAAACGTATTATATAAAACAGCACCAGATTGTCTTCCTCCTTTAAAAAATGAAAGAATATATTTATAAAAATGGTAGGTATATCAATGCTATACTCTTATAGTATCCATAAAGATAAAAATAAAAAATAGAAATTCATGAAGATCTTTTTTCTCATCAAAACCTGCCCTTATCCATAAAAGTCATGTAAGATTAGATTAACAGATAAATTGTAGGCATATACAATTACTATCATATATGACCAAACCTAAAAGTCTTATATACAACTCAGCTTTCCCTTTTTTACATATTATTCAATAATATAAAAGAAAACAGATATAATTGTAAGTCAGTCTGTCTCACTGAATAAAGGATTTATAGTATTTTCATCCTGCAAATCTCTACTAATCAAAAATTGTTTCCAAAGACACAAACTTTCAAAAGCTGGGTGGCTTTATATTTTACTTAAACATTTTTTTCTGAACCACAGATTTTTATGTTCAACCCTTGACGTTCTGCACATCTACATGCTCTGTTAGTTTTGAATCACACAATGAAGGGAAAGTTCTACTTACGCGATTGGGATGGGGGGCACCCATCCTGGTAAATAGTCCCACGTACCACACTTTCTGCTTAAATATGCTGATTCACGTTATTAAAAGTCACAATCGTTCAAAACATTCTAGCAACATTGGGACAATCTGTCCCTAATTTAAACAGAATTAAAAAAAAAAAAAGCTTACCCTTTATTGTTAAATTTTCAAGTCCACATTCGAACATTATCCAACCCCATTTTTCTTGGCTGGGACCTATTCGAGTCACATCTGGAACAGCTTGCTGATCAGTTTCATCCACAAAAGTAAACTCATCCAACTCTTCAAGAGTAAATAAAACTTTGGATTTCTCAAATGGAATAGCAGTGATGGCACAGGTACCAATATCTATTATCAAAAGAGAATAAAGCGACCACTTTTAAAGACAGAGAACTTTATATTTTTTAAAAAATGGTATATCTTAAAAAGATATCTTAATACTCTGTGAAAAAGAAAAATAAATGAACCAACCAACTTCTAAAATAATGCCTAATATCCTACGACATAAAAAGTGCCAGAATCTCACTGAAGTAAAAGGGAGAAAAAAAGATTCCATAATTAACAAATAATGCCTAATATCCTACGACTTAAAAAGTTCCAGAATCTCACTGAAGTAGAAGGGAGAAAAAAGATTCCATAATTAACAAATAATTGCTCAGAGGCAGAATGAATTCATTTCTGAAAGATTATAAGGCTCTCTAAAAACCTAAAGTTAGAAAGCTCCTGAATAATTCAGTTTCATAGTAAACTGTTTTTAAATACTTTCTCATCATGTTACAAAAGAAATATTTTAATTAATTACCCAGCTGTAGGAAAAACATTAGAAAATAAGTAAACTACAGCTTTTACTAAAAGATTGCTTTATAGTAACACAATATATAATCACAATTCATAATAGACACTGCCATAAATAATTTCACCACTTATGATATACAATATGGAAACTAACATTCTGCATGCTTGGCAAAGGGTTTTATTTTACTTTTTTTCATTTCTTTCTGTGATTACAGCTATGAGAGGAAAGAAAGAGAAGAAAGAAAGAAAGAAAGAAAGAAAGAAAGAAAGAAAGAAAGAAAGAGAGAGAGAGAGAAGGAGGGGAGGGAAGGGAAGGGAAGGAAGGAAGGAAGGTAGGAAGGAAGGAAAGAAAGAAGGAGAGAAGGAAGGAAGAAGGAAAAAGAAAGAAAATAAGTTAAAAATGTACATTTACCATCCAAAGATAAACTTGTTTACATTTTAATTAAATTTCTTTCTAGCATTTTAGAGATTATTTTACAAGCAAACCAGCTTTAGTTCCCACATTTCAAGTAACAGTAAACCATGATAATTTCCTGAGGGCATTAAAAAATTCTTCAAAGATATTATTTTAATTGCTATGCAATATCCCATTCATATGAAAATACTATATTTTGCACTTATGATTAGAAAGTCTTCCCTGATCAGAGACTAAATATTCACTTACATTTTTCTATGTTTTTCCATTATTTATTTTTTTATATTTGCCTTTAATTCCATGTCCTTATTCTGATGTATGATATAAGGTGAAGATTTAGCTTAAATTTTGTTGAAATATTTGACAAGGTAATTACTTGCTTAGATCAAAGATCCAAAATGTGTGAAAGGGTATACAATGAAAAGCCTCTGATACCACACCCAGACATCTACCTCCCTTCCCTATAGGTAACAAACATTAGATTACTGAGAATCCTTTCACAGATTATCTTATGCACATATAAATGAAGACAATTACTTTTTTTCCATTATGTTTTTTATGCTTTTTTACACTATGTTTTGTCTTTAATGACTTTTTTCTACATACTATGCCTTTCAAAATCCAATTTAGTTACTTCTTATAGTCTCTACAACACCCAAGTGCAAACTGGTTACCAGTGCAAACTACAGAGCTAAGTCTCTTTGTATTTCAGCTACTGTATTGTGTACCGGCTCTAGGACAATAGATCTCAAATAGCCACGAAAAGTCTCTTTATTTGGAATCCTCAGGTAAAATGCTTTGCCCTCAACATAATAAGCTTTGATAAAGCCACAGCAGTCACACAGACCCAGGATACAGACAAGAATCATGGAACTTTCAGAGTTCAAAGAATACAATGAGCAAACTCAAAGTAATAATTTGTTCATTCAGGATTGGTCACCTGTCCTATATGTAGATTTTAGCATAGCAATCATCTCAATTAAGACTAACAAACTCAATTTTTTGTCAGAGATTGAATCTCTGACAATCTGAGATCACTGAAGCCTTTACATGAGCATATGCACTGAATTAGGTGAAAAGTATTCAAAAGGTTTGTGACATCTCTAGTTACCTCTTTCACCGTAACAGGGACTTTAAAGAGACATAGCCATCGTTCTTATTGCTACTATATTTTACAGATTTGACTAACTGCTTTTGATATTGTTATTAATTCTTTTTTTATGTAAGATCATTTTTTACGCCTATTTATTTATTTTTGAGAGGGAGACAGAGAGAGGGGAGCGGGGTAGGGGCAAAGAGAGAGAGGGAGATAGAGAATCCCAAGCAAGCTTTGCACTGTCAGCATGGAGCCTGATGTGGGGCTTGAATTCACAAACTGTGAGATCATGATCTGAGCTAAAACCAAGAATGGGATGCTTAACCAACTAAGCCACCGAGGTGCCCCTTGCAATTGATTCTTTTTAATGAAGTTGTGCCAAGAAAGACAATAAAGATCATACTCTCTGTTCTATATACTGAGCCAGTAGATACCATGAAGAAAAAAAGAGAGGAGATTGAAGCAGTTCCTAATTTGGGGCATACCGCTTACTTCCTACCACAGTTTACCTTTCACTGTCATAAAACATTGGCAAATAAGCAGTTAAATACCATGTGTTCAATATATGCGGAAATATCTTTCCTTATAAAATATTCAAATAGTAGCAATATTTTTAAAAATAATCTTTCCTTTTGCAAAATCTTCTTGCATTTATACATGTCAAAGAAAAATATCTGTTGTAGAATCCTACCTGTTGTATCAAGACCCCTAAGTTGCCCATGTACTCGATGAATATTTAACTTGGCTGCAATTTCTTTGCCTTTTTCTGCTCCAGCATTTGATCTGAGAGATCCGGATGACTGAGGCTGCATCTTAGTGGCATGGGCATACCTATCAAAATTTGATGTTCTACCAGGTTCTGCACTGTTTGAAGTCTCTTCAACCACACCTCTTTATGGAAAAAGAAAAAAAAAAAAGTATGACAGTCAACATGTAAATAATATAGTTCAGTGAAAACATTTAATAAATGGTTTTTCTAAAAAATTCCAGTTTTAATGAAACCAATATTAATAACAAGTTCTTCAGTGTTTACTAAAAACAGTATGAGTAAAAACAGTACACACTTTTAAAAACCTACTTTGCTAATCTATAAAGTGATATTTGCAATTCCAATACTGATTTTGAGTATTAGCATCAGAATTTTCAGAAACGTATTAAAATGATAATTATTGCTTGCTTTTATATCCAACAAGAAAATTATGGCTCAAATTAATAAAATCTTTCTTACCTGTTCATACGAACTTGTGTAGCAATTCTGTCAAAACACAATGCTACTAGAGACACATGAGTCACGCTTTTATTAGGAGCTGTACTTGGAGATTCTTCCACAGAGGCTTGTAACAAACATAAGTTTACCTAACACAAAATGTCATAAATTTCAGATTTAAAAAGTGAAAAATTATCACTTAAACATAAGATATGCAAGAAAATAAAAAACTGTTAAGAATGGTGTATCTATATGTCTGATAGACTCTCATAAAGTAATCATAACTCATTTCTTAATGGATGGATATGGAATATTTTATAAATATTACCCAATATTCTCATTAAGTAAAACTATATTAATTTTTACATTAGATCATCAAAAAATAAAAAATATAGTTTTGATATAATCTATCCTGCCACCATTCAGCTTAGTAAATACAAAGGATAAAACTCACCAAAATGTTTTCCTCTTTCTGGAAAATTTTTAAAAATATTAAATTGTTACCTTTGGTATGCTAACATTAGCCTGAAGACCTTTAATTGTTACATTATCTTGCTTCATTATAAGATTTGTCTGTGCTTGTCCTTGGTTAGTAGTTCCTATGGTAGTATGTTCAGTTTTTGTTCCTCTAACATCTTGTTTGGAAGAGAGCTAAAGAGATTAAAGTAGAATTATTATTTCAGAGGACATTCATAATTTCCACATCATCCACAATTGCAACTTGCTTATTCACTGTGCTCCTTTATGCTCATCTATATGCCAGTTGCCATCCAATTTAGCAGCCACACTCTTAAAGTCCAAACTTTAGAAAAGCTAGCAACAGCACTGGCTGCTTCAGGGCTGAGAGAAGTGATAGAAGATAAAGTGAAAACAGCCTATAGAGAAACAGGCAGAAAAAAATGGCAATAGGTATTATCTTAGAATCAGTAAAATGTATTAATTTAAGAGCAGATTTGGCTTTGATAACTGGCTCCTTATTGGCTGGGAATATTTTCAAACTTCTTTTGATGTGTATTCCTACCCTAACTACCCATCACATGAAATGTCAATATGTCTTGAGTAACTGATCATTAAGAATAATCAACCTCTCTTTATCTTGCCTCTAGTCTCTAGCCCAAATATGACTCAGATAAATTTGAAAGTCAAATGGAAAATCACCATGATATGATTGCTAAGAAACTGGCTCAGTGGGGGGCGCCTGGGTGGCTCAGTGGGTTGGGCGTCTGACTTCGGCTCAGGTCATGATCTCACGGTTCGTGGGTTCGAGCCCCACGTCGGGCTCTGTGCTGAAAGCTAGCTTGGAGCCTGGAGTCTGCTTCAGATTCTGTGTCTCCCTCTCTCTCTGACCCTCCCCTGCTCACGCTGTCTCTCTCTCTCAGAAATGAATAAAAACATTTAAAAAAAATTAAAGAAAAAAAAAAAGAAACTGGCTCAGTAGCTAGAACTACAACATAAGTAGAGTATCACACACCAGGAGATGACGACTTGATTCACTGAAGTGAAGAAAAATAATCTTGGGGCACCCGGTGACTCAATCAGTTAAGAGACCGACTCATGATTTCAGCTCAGTCATGATATCACAGGTGTGTAAACTGTGGAATCTTTTTGAGATTTTCTCTCTACCTGCCTGTGCCCCTTCCTCATTCTCTTTCTCAAAATAAATAAATGAACATAAAAAAAGTCTCTGTATTTTAACTGAAATGACTAATAAAATGTTAATACATTAAACTTTTTTCAATTTTAGATATCATATATATATGAAGAGTACTTGATTGGCTACACTCACTGAATAAAAATGTTCTTACATTTTCTGAGAAGGTAGTCTTGCTATTTTGAACAGCTTCTCTGAGGACTTTGGCATGGAGATCATCTACAATTGCAGCTGGATGGCGGGTGCTAGCACAATGCACCATTGCTTCAATATACCTGAGGGAAGAAAAACAGTAAATGAAAAACCGAAATATCACTTAATACTACAGTCTAGTTTATCTAAATTGGTCCATTATTTCCATTCTAGATTTTATTCAGGTTAGTTTTGTCTCCTTTGCTAGGCTATAAGCTCCTTGCAGGACAGAGAAATCTATTATTTCCCCTTTTTCCCTTCATTACGTAGACAGGACTAAGAATATCAAACATAATAATTAGTTCTTGGGTGTTATCATTTTATGCTTATCATCCCAAAGTAAAAAATAGAAAATATTTTGCAATATAATTAGTGTAATACTGCAATATAATTATTTATGCTGAAAAACAAATGATAAAATAAACCTTTAAAAGATGTATTTTCATATTTGTTCTATCAAAATAGCCATCGTCAACATTCTTCTTTATAAACATATATCCCATATACTTATCATGTTATAAAATAGTAGTTATATTTGTAAACAAAAAAAAAATACCTGTCCAAAGCTTCAGCCACCAGGGGAGTCAGAACAATATCAACAGTCCCTTTTACTTCAACTATGGCTGTGGTCCTGGTCTGAGAGACTGGCTGATCCAGGGTCCACTCTTCTGTTAATGTTTCATCATCTGTGTTATCAACAGTTTTCTTTTCCAGAGGAGTATATGGTGTACTATACAATTTAACAAGCAAAATACGTATTTAAAAGATCATGAGAAAGAACAGAACTTAGAATTTCCTTAAGATGAGTGACCACTCAAATGTACATTTATTTCAACTAAAAATTTCATGGAATTGGACTAGATATTTTATGTCCCAAATGCTTTTCAGAGACAGGACAGGTGAGGTACAAAAATGAAAACTGATCTAAGATGGTTAATATATCAAGTAAGAAAAAAAATGTTGACATAGTTACTTGATGGAGCTTCCCCAACATATGAAAATTACAGTACTGAATTCTTGTTAGTTCTCAATTTTGATATGCCAAGTTACGGTATGTCTAAATAGTATGTCTAACAGAAATGCTACATGCTGCTTATAAATGTTGGCAAAGCCATGACAGACAACAAAAATGAATTATTTGTGGTAATTAATTCACAAATAATTTTTTTTTAAGTTCCAGAATTAATCTTTTTCTTTCATTTTCCCAAGGCCCTGGATAATCCCTGGCACATGATGGCCAATGAAATATTATTTTTAAGAATGAATAAATCAGCTGAAAAACAAATAATAATATAAAAGGTAAGGCCAATTATTTATTGCTTAGAAGAAGTGAAATTTAAGTATAAATACTATAGACATGTGGAAAGAAAAATAATAAGAATAATTGAAAAAGATACTCCACTAACCCATACGTACCACTAAGCATAAGAAAGATGAAGTAGTCAGATTAATATCAAAGTGGACTTAAAAAAAATTACTACATGAGCTAAAGAGGATATTTTGTAATGATAAAAGGACATAAGCAGACATAACAATGTGTTAAATATACTAAGAGTTTCAAAATACATTTTATTTTTTTTTAAAGTGATTTCTTTTTTCTTTTTTTTTTTTAATACTTTTATTTATTTCTAGGAGAGAGAGAGAGACAGTGTGAGCAGGGGAGGGTCAGAGAGAGAGGGAGACACAGACTCTGAAAGAGGCTCCAGGCTCTGTGCTGGCAGTCAGCACAGAGCCCGATACGGGGCTCGAACCCACAAACCGCGAGATCATGACCTAAGCGAAAGTCGGACGCTTAACCGACTAAGCCACCCAGGCGCCCCTCAAAATACATTTTAAAAACTGATAGAACTGAAGGAGAAATAGATAAATTGACAACTTCAGTTAACGGTATAGTACTTTCCGAGCAACTAACAAAAATGGTGGCCAACAACCCAGTAAGCTTAGAGAAGATTTGACAACACTATCCACCAACTCTGCCATGTGCAGAATATGACTCCACCCAACAACCAAAGAAAACACTTTCCTGTCCACTGCTTGTGGAACACTCACCAATACAGAATAATAGCTGGGATACAAAACAAGTCTCAAAAAATATAAAGACCAAGATAATAAAGAATATATTATGTGATTACAAAGGAAATTAGAAATTAAAAGAAAAATGCTATCTTTAAAATTCTCAAATACATGGAAATCAAGTGCTGCATTTCTAAATAAGCCAATGGGTAAAAGAATTAAATTATTGGGGGAAATTTTTAAATAAATAAATAAATAATAAAGTTTACATTTAAGTAAGTAAAGAATGGTTATTCCTCAGAATAAACTCCATGTGTCATCAAGAAAGACTGACTTTAAACTTCAAAAGTATGTAACTTCTACTTACTTTGAAGTTGATCCTGAAAGTTGCATTCCTCTGTCTAGTAAAGAATTAGCTGTGAGCCCCTGTTTGATAACCTAAAATAATATAAAACATTACTTACAGTCTAGAATTTTAATATTAATTGTTCTTTAATTTTATGCTATCAACTGGTATTTGTGAATACCCAGATTACCTTATTAATATGCTATTTATATGTAAAATAAAAATGTTTAAAAAATTGAGAAAATCATATAAAATATGCAACTGGCACTTTTATTTTCTGATTATTCAGACAAATGACCAGGCAGGGCTGAGGATTCAACAATGAGAGTAAAAGACTACACAACTAAAGATTAAAAATGAGTGCTTCAAATGTCATTTCTTTTCTGACCTTTTCTTAAACTAATTTTAGACTCTTCTAACACAATCAACATTTGAGAAAGAATCCCAGAGAAACATTAAGTTATAGGAAAAACTATATTGCAGATAACAAATAAAATTAATAATGTACTTGGTTATTCAAACCAAACTGAACTCTTTTAAATGCTAGCCAGTTATTCAGATTTAATAGAGAAAAATGACCTTCTTACCGCCTATATTCTACTTTGAAATTATCTAAAGATATGAATTACTTCCTTGACTTATTTACTCCAGAGATTTAAAAAAAAATTTTTTTTAACGTTTATTTATTTTTGAGACAGACAGATTGACAGAGTGTGAGCAGGGAAGGGGGAGAGGGAGAGGGAGACACAGAATCTGAAGCAGGCTCCAGGCTCTGAGCTGTCAGCACAAAGTCTGATGCAGGGCTGGAACTCACAAACTGTGAGATCATGACCTGAGCCGAAGTCAGACACTCAACCAAATGAGCCACCCAGGTACCCCTTTACTGCAGAGATTTGATTACCTAACCAAACTAGAAAGAATTATGCAAATACTAAAATAATTCTAACCTCTCAGTTGCTATTCTGCATTGGAAGTACCACTGAATTTTTTATACTGGAAAATTCATATACCAACATATTTTCACATGGAATAAAAAGAACATTTTGAAATCTTAACATGGGTCATTTATCTTGGGCAAGAAATGGCACAACTTTAGCACCAAAATTTTGTAATGGTCACTAATGTTTCTTCTTTCTTCAACACAAAGTGGTCAAATGCTTATCTATATTCCAACACCATTTATCACATTTCCAGCGTTACTTAAGTCGAGCCCTGTCATCTCTTGCACAGATTGCTACAATAGCTTCTTACGTGATTACCCCACTTGTTCTCCTGCTAGTCAATTCTACTTAGCAGTTAAAGTACAAGAGATCACACTTTCTTACAGCTCTCACAAATTTCCTAATGAAACTGTAACTACTGAAACTGGGGTCTCTAAGTCCGTAATGATCTGTCCTTTGTTTAGGGCTCTAGTCTCAAAATGAGGAATCTCCCTACTAACTTAATATCTCATGTGCACTGACATCTTTCCCATTTTAGAATATTAGCAAGGCTCTTGCCTGTGCCAGGTTTTCCCATCATCAATTCCTTCTCATACTTTAAGTTGCAGGGTAAATATTACCTCCTCAGATAGATCTTTCATGTCAATACAATATAGGTAGCCCCCTGCCCTCATTATTCTCTTTTTTATTATCTTCATAAGACACTTCTCAATTTGTATTCATATACCTATCTGTTTATTAACTGTCTGGCTCCCACACCTAAACTATAAGTCCTATGTCTGTTTTCCTCATCATTGTATGTCAAATGCCTGGCACACAGTAATATGTAATAAATTATCTGAATTAAGAATCAATAAATTAACTTTTAGACACTTTAAATAAATGTACATGTTTATGTAAGTAAATACCACATAAGATTCCTAAACACTGTTAATCAGTTTCCTAAGATTTTCATGCTTAATTTTGGTCTTTAAAATCATTTTTAAAAATCTCTTATAAATGTATAATTTTAATAAAAGTAGTTTCCATATTGGCTATTATCACTAAATTTATTTTGATGTATATTTAGTTTTCCTTTAAAAAGCTATTTACAGAACACATTCAGAAATGGACAATAACCAATTCCTGCTAAACTAGAAGGTCTCAAATGTCAAGTGCATGGAATTGGATTTGCATAGAATCAACTACAAATTTTTTTAGAAGCAGTTACAGATTGAGCAGAAGGAACACCAGATATTAAAAACAATTACAAAATTTCATCTGAATCACAGAGACCTAATCCTAATCTTAGAGCATAATGTAGACAGACACCATATATATTAATTAATACTGTGACAATCAAGCCTGAAACTATTCCTGAGTTTGATATGCTTAAACTTATAATACTCATCAATAACCCTGTGACTTATTGTCACACATGAAGCCATGATTTCAGAAATTCTATCTTTGAGAGGCAGTTAAAATAACTGAGAATACTTTTGGAAACATCTTAAAAACTGATTTATCTAACTAAACATATCAGTGGAAACTAATGGCTTGGTTTGTACCTTAAAAGTTGGAACAGAAAGCTGTTCAAATGATGATGAACTTTCTTCACTGGTTGGAGTGTCCAGATCAAGGGGACGATGCAATGATGACTTAGACGTTCTTTTGTTAGTAGGGTGCTTCACTGACCAATTAATTACCTGGTACTGAGTAAGGTAAGTCTGATAACAATTCATCACAGGTTGTTGAGAAGTAATCTGTTCACTCTCTACTGTTTTCTCAACTTCTACAACATACGGATGTTCTATAACGTCATCTTCTCCACCTAACGCAGAAACAAATGAAGCCTGGGAAGGATGAGTTTTGAACGGCAGAGTTCGGGGATCCTGAATGCTTTCTCCATGGCCAGTAAGTGGCCCTTCCACACTGTGATATATGGAGCCCCTACTGTAGTCAATCTGCTGTGTTTGCTTTTTCTTCTTTTTTCTACCTGGATAAGTTCCTGGGCCTTCATCACTGCTAATGGGCTCAAATTCTTCAGCTGCAGAAAAGTAGGCTTCACTATCAGCCATTGACATACTGGAATCCATTGATCGATACTGATGAAATGAATTGGAGTCTGCTGATGGTGTGTATGGAAATGAACCGAAACTCCTTCTCTGCTTTGGTGAGTCTAGCACATTCTCATCACTTCGGGAGACGTCACTACTAAACTGAACTCCAACTGTAACAGGCTGCTTGTCCCCATAAAAAGCAGCAGTAAGGCTCTTGGTACTTCCAAGTCGAGTGGAACATACAGAGGCTTGTCGTTTCAAGGGAGATCTCAGAGGAGATTGACCTACTGACTTTTCCTGAGTATTAGGAGACACGGGGCTATTTCCTGATATCTCTGTAGGAATACTAAAGCAGAAAACAAAGCTATTACCATATAGTGTACATCATATAAGTATAAAGAGAAGCATTTAGAAAACGCTTTTAGTAATTTTAATCATTTCTTTTATAAATAAAGGAAAATCTAAAATTTTACAATAAAATATCTATACAAAGTAGCAAAATGGCACAACATGTGTTCATACCCCATGTGGGCCTGAAAAAATTGAGGCAGCTTACAGCACAATACAAACTTGAAGAAACCCAAAGTATAATTTTTATAGGTTGAGTCTGAGGTCTCTATGAAACATCCAAGTAGAAATACCAGGGGAAAAAAAAAAAAGCTGGGCCTATAGGGCCAAAGTTCTGGCCAGAGTTTAACATTTAAAGACCATAATTAAAGCCCAACCATTATTGGGACTGTCTAGGGAAACTGTACAGAGTGAGCAGAGATGAAGGTACAGAACAGAGTCCTGAGGGATAACATCTAATAATGGCAGGTTATAAGAAGAAGAGAAAGAAAAAATGGAGGGGGGAAAATGGAGGACATGGAAATAGGGACTATAAAGGAATAATCAAGGGAAGTGGAGTAAAATCTGAAATTTTCGTATCTGTGGGATGACAAGAAACATTTATTTTCATTATATTTTTCTGTATTTTCCTATTTCTGGAATGAATATGTACATATTAATTTTGTAGTTGGAGAGATAACAGCAAACTGAGATTTAAAAATATGTTCAGGAGGAGAAAATTTTCTGTAGTAGGTGAGAGGAAAAAAGTTTTTCTTGCCAAAATTTTTGGTAATTACAATCTTATTATAGCCAGGTTTCTAAATCTAATTGAATACCGACTGACCTTACTTGGCCATCATCTCTTTTCGCACTATGCAAGAATTCTTTTTGAACCAAATGGTCATCAGCAACAGAAGAGGGGCTTTCTTTTTCTCCAGCCAATAAAGGCTGTGCAGCACTAGAACTACTATTCTCTTCTGAGGAAGAGGATGAGCTATGAGATCGTAATGGTACTTGAAGACTAAGGTGCTGGGTTTTTCTTTCTACTTCTATTCCCACTGGTTTGTTTTCCCATTCCTTCCTCTTCATGCCATTCACATTACCTGAACAAACAAAAAAGCAGATTATATGAACATAATAATTTCAAAAGCAATTTATGAAAAATCTGAGCACTTAATCCAATTCCCTATTTTTATAAATATAATCATTTTTAAAAGCAGAAGTATTCAATTTCACATAACAATATGCTAAACACTATAGAAAGATACCTACATTAGGTATGGATCCAGAGTCCATAGACATTGAAATTTTTCTTCCTCTTTTTCTTAACCTTTATTTGAAAAATTTCAAACTTACAGAAAACTTTACAGAATAATACAAAGCCACTGTAAATCTTTTACTTGTAATTACCTATTTTAAACATTTTGCCCCATTTGCTCTATTATGAATGATGTATACATAATGCTTTTTGAACTGAAAGTCATTTGTAGACATTGTGGCCTTTTACCCTAAATAGTTAAATGTTTATTTCCTAAGAATAATACATAACCACTGTATAATTATCAACTTGATAAATTTAGTATTTATACAATACTGTTATCTAATCTGCTGTGCGCTTTCCAATTTTCTCAATTGACCCAATAATGTCCTTTAAAGCACCTCTGCCCCTTCCCATGCAAGATTCAATCTAGGATCATATACTATTGAATTCAGTTGTCATGTATTCTTTAATGTGGAATATTTCCTCGGCCTTTTATAAGAGCCTTGTGAAGTGTTATGTAAATGTGGAAGAAAGGGAATGAAAGGAGAGTTCTACAGCTGCTTAGATCCAAAAAAAAAAAAATAAGTCTGGCCCAGTTTCTATTCTCTTCCAGCCATCCCCATGTTACCCAAGAAAGGAATCTATTAATAGGAGAAAACCTCTCTCCAAAGAGAACGCAGTCCTAGATGCACTTTAAGGGGTAGGAAGACTTAAGAACTTACAATGTAGGTAATTATTTGCTTCCATTACCACAAATGGAAAAATCATAGCAGTAAAAGTCAAAGAAAACTGAGTTTCATTCACTTGTAAGTGGTAGGAAATGAGTGTTCATTAACCTTCCAAGGAAATCCTGAGGTCTACCATGTGCCTTCCTTGATTCTATCATAACACTGTATATCTATACTTGGCTCCTGGAAACCACAATAATCAGAAAGTCACATACTTACATAGCGGTTAAATCTATAGCAAACTTATAGCAATTTGTGAATTATAGCTCACTCCTGAGAGAATTGACAGGAGATACAGAAAATCCCTATTATACATTATAAGAGTTATAATGAGCTTTGCTTTGTTCAGTTGGAGAATTTGTTCTCTTCCCTCTTTTACTACTAAGAGTAAATTCCTTGTAATTTTCTTCCTTCCATTTGTTATGGTTAAATTGTGATCTGCAGATTACAAAATCAAGCAGTGTTGAAATTAGTGCCAGCTGTAGTACGGCAGAAATAACACTGAAGTGGTTTTGATGGCTCTGATTCTGGTTTCTGCTATGCCATCTACTTGGCTCTGTGATTTCATGTAACTCAGTCTCAGTGATGAGCCTCACTTTACTCACTGTAAACACAGAATATACAGAACTCACATGGGAGCTTGAAGATTAAGTGAGAAAGTGCCTGTGAAAACCTTTAAAAACAAACATTATTCAAATGTGAGGAAATAATAAGAAAAATGATAAATTTTATTTATTATCTTTCCTATCCTTTATATGTCAATAAGTTTTGATGTTTGCAGATTTTATGTATTGTTATTCTAAGCATAAATGCATAAGTAAAACAACCTTAAATAAGATGCACATACTTATCTATTAACATTTAGTGAAATATCATTAGAACAAGAGTTTGGCATATGTAGCTCAGCATTTTCCTCTAAAAGCTCCTTGTGCATGGGAAATCAATAAACTTTTTAAGTTAAAACTACTTCTTCCTGCCCTTTTTGTCTACAGACCAAAGGCAGTACTGTCAATGTTTCTGAATAGATGAAGAGGAAAAGGCTAATATTAGTAAAATATCAAGACTTTTCTAAATTTCACTTCTTGACAGCATGGCAACTTAAGCAGTAAATACTGCACTTATTGTACGAACCCACAATTGAAAAACCCAAAGGAAAATCCATTTCTGAAGTCTTTAGAGAAAAGATACTAGATAAATCTAAATCTAAGCTTGAAAATTCAGAATTACTAGGAACTACTTAAACCCACCATTTACTACTCATACCAAACTTACAGATTTACAAAGTTATCATACTGGACCTAAGGAAAAGCCACACTTCTCTTCTTGACATGCTCAATTTTTAGCGATAATAAGAGTAACTTGTAAAAGTAGTTGGTAACATGAAGCCCAATAGTAGAAATACTACTACTGATAAGTTTTCCTATAAAAAGTAAACTTGGTAAAACAACTGTTACCTTGGAGTACAGCTATTCTTAAGTGTATCTCTGGAAGCTGACTTCTAGGAAATGATATGTAATACTCAGAATACACATGGCTAGGAAGATCAACAATACCAACAATGGGAGATCTGAAGAACAGGCCTACTTTTTTGCCTTGTGTAACTATAAAAAACTCACTAGTCTTACCTAGCTTTAGTTAAATCACCTGCAAAGCAAAATTAGATTATACTGAATTCTTCCTATAAGACTGCTCAAAAAATTGAGTTGAACAAAGTAACACTGAGCTTCTCTCCGACTGACGTAAGGATAAAGATAATAAAAGATAAGCACAAATGACAACACATTACCATCTACAATTTTGGGAATTTCTTTAGTAATAATCCATTCTCCAGGCTGTAGCAGAGACTGTCCGTAATACATATCAGACTCTGCACTCGTGCTTGAAAATGCAGAACTACTGGAAGGTGTCAACTCTTCAAGTTTGAAGAAATCTAGGCCAGTTACTGTGCCACCAAAGAATCTGCAGCCACCGAGACAACCACACTTGTTCCTACACCTCTTATTCTTCAGGGTATCGTCCGGCCACAAAAACCACAACCTACACAGAACCCAAAACAGAAACAAACAAAAACAACAACATAACAAAAACTCATTATGAAATAAAAAACTTTTTGGCAAATAATTAAAAATAAGTTAATTGTTAATATTTTTAAAAGACAAGGTAAACACAAATGTTTATTTTTATTGTGGAATATCTTTTTAACCATTTTGTCTTTCTTAAAAAAAAAAAAAAACAGTCTGGGGGGTGCCTGGGAGGCACAGTCAGTTAAGTATCTGACTTGATTTCAGCTAGGTCATGATCTCACAGTTCTTGAGATTGAGCCCCAATACCTGCTTCATATTCTCTCTTCTCTCTCTGTTCCTCCCTCCACTTGCATGCTGTCTCTCTAAATAAATGAACATTTAAAAAAAAAATCCAGTCTCAACATGGTGAGATGAAAATAAGTAGGAACAGGAAGAGAGACACAGCATATATATATATATGTATACATATATATGTAAAAGCTAAAAATAAGCAAATATTAAAGATCAGACATTTAAATCCAATTTTAAATAGCGGTTTTAAATATTTTTATTTAAATTTTGAGAATATTTAAATATTCTCAAAAGGACTAAATCTTTTAAATATTAATGTAAAAAAAAAAAACAAAACCATGGGTACAAATTATACTTAATACTTTATCACCTTTAGCTTCACAGTCTATTTCACATGGTAAATACACAAAAATACTATAAATGTGGGGCAAGTAAGAAATTATTTCTTAATAAGGCCAAAATGATACATTCTATCTTTTAGAGAAAAACTGTAATATATCTGTAATAAGGACTTCAAATGAAGTATTAAGAATTAAGACAATGGGAGAAAATGTACGTAAAAGTCTTCAGGCTCTGAGAGCAGTCCATACATATAAGTCCATCAGTATATTATTAACTATCTTCCTTTCTTTAAAAAAACATAATACAAACATGGGATATATATGTTTGTTCCTCTTTTTTAAACTTTAAAGAATAAAATCACCTCATATTAGGTCTGTTTTGCTAAGCATATTTAGCCGCATTATCTCACTGGGTCCTCAGGGTCCTCAAGGGAAGACAGAATAGGTATTATCATTTTCATTTTATATTCACTCATTTATATTTCTTGAACAGATCGATATGTGCCTAGTACTGTGCCAGGTGAAAATGACAGTCTAATCCATGTGAAGTTTAGAGTACAGAGGCATAGACAAGCCATAAACAAAAATATCTAATCATAAATTATACTGAGTGCTATGAGGTAATAAAAAATAAACAGGGTATTGTGATAAGGAAAAAGAAGAAACCGTTCAAAAAGTAATATTTGAGGTGTGAAAGATGAGATGAAATGTATCAATTTAGAAGTGGAACATCAGTCCAGAAAGACAGAAGAAAAAAATACATGAGAAAGCCTTAGCATTAGAGAAAATCTGAGGTATTACTGCAACTAAATGTTATCAAATGCAAATCACTTCTCCATTATAAAGTATTAAGATTCAGTCATTCAGCAAACTATTTTAAGCACTATCAAAATAAAAGATCTTACATATTCCACACACTTAGTTTTTACCTAATTGGTGTAGCAAAAAGCTTAGCAAAATGCATGAACTCTAGATGAATTTGCAGTCATCTAGACACGGGCTCTATTTCCAGCTGTGCCACTTAAAAACTCTAGGACTCTGGACATGTTAGTTAACATTTCTGAGCCTCAGTTTCCTCAACTAGAAAATTATGGTCTGATATACCTAATAAGACTGTTTTGAAGATTAAATGCTATAACATATGTAAAGCACTTGATATAAAATCTGGAATACATAAGTTGAATAACAAATGTAAGCTCCCTTTCCCTACCTTTATTATAATCCAGTGCAGTAGTTCTCAAACCTTAGCTTACATTAGAATCACCTAGAGGGCTTATCACAACATGGAGAGCAGAGCACCAGTCCTAGAGTCTAGTAAGGTAAGGTCTGATCATATATATTTCTAACAAGTTCCAAGGAGACACTGATGGTGGTGGTTTGGGAACTATACTTTTCAAAAACACTAACCTACAGAAATTAATAACTTTTGTGTCCAGAAACTTCTCCAATTATATGAAAAAAAATACTGTATATAGGCCCCAAAACTCCTGGGAATCAAATATGCCCAAAGGTGGCCAGTTAAAGCTGAAGGTCAGTGAGTTGCCTACCATGCTGGGAAAGGCAACTCCCAATATGCCTAAACATGCCTACCTGTTCTTGCTGGGTATGCCAAGAATGCAAAGTTTGGACCAGGCCACTTCTCAGGGTTTTACTAGCAGTCAACAACCTTGAAAGATGACATATGTCTCATTCTGAAAACGAGCAGGCTTGCTTCTACTTACTATAAAAATGGTAACAGGCCTCCTGGGTGGGTCAGTCGGTTAAGCGTCTGACTCTTGATTTCCACACAGGTCATGATTCCATGGTTGTGGGATTGAGCCCACATCGGGCACAGAGCCTGCTTGGAATTCTCTCTCCAAATCTCTCCCCCTCTCTCTGCCCCTCCCCCACTCACACAAATGTGTGCTCTCTCTCTCAAAATAAATAAATAAACTTTAAATAAGTCTGTCCCATGTAATGTATGGGGCAATATGACACACTTACTCTAATAAGTTATTTGTTGTTTATCACTATCTGAAATTCAAATTTAACTGGGCATCCTATATTTCATCTGGCAGCCCTACTGGGAGGGCACAGAGAACAAATGCAAGCACATATGATTCTGGCTAGTGCTATTGCTGTTAAGTAATAAAGTCCTTCATCTTTGGCCAAGTCTTGTGTTTTCTGCCAGCACCCATGAAATTGTAGCAGGCTAACATGTTAATTTGCAAGTATGATAAAATCCCAAACTCTTCACAATTATTAACCAATCAGAGCACTGAAACCAATCTAAATGGTTGGATTTACTTCAGCACCTGGAACCTGAATCACATGGTGCCACATCCATAGCTTCATTAGCACCTTGTTCTACCATCTCAGCTAATTAGACACATGCACTTTGTTCACATTAACTGGCTTCTTGAGCAACACTTAACAAAGAAATCAAAGTTTTTAAGACCATATTCTCCACACATGAGCTTCCATACTCACATTTACAAAATTTCAGGATCTTAAAGTAACTTAAAAGATTAATGTAATTTCAATAAAAACCTCAGAATTTTTTAACTAAAAAAATAGCTCTTTGGGAAAATTAACAGATAAAAATAACTAAACGTTTGTGATGAAATGGAAAAATAAATGTGTATTAGGTATGAATTTTTTCCTCTGTATTTGAGAAGATATTTGCAGAAAAATCCAGATAGAGTTTTAAAAAAAAAGGATAGAAAAAAAATAAGAAAATACAGGTGCTATGTGATTACTAGCAAAAGAAATATTTTCTCAAATTAGTAAAAGAATTACAAAGGGAAAAATGACATATCTGAATACACAAAAATTAAAATCTGTAAGATTAAAACAATTAAAAATGAAACAAACTGCAAAATATTAGCAAGAGACTATTAAAAGGATGAAAATCTATAAACAGCTCTTAAAATTTTCTAAAAAATACACCAGTATGCCAATAAATATACATAAAATAATGACATGAAATTCACAAATGAGGAAATAAAAACAGCCAATAAATACATGAAAAAAATATAAATCTCAGAAATAAAGAAATGCAAAATAAAACAAAGAAATACCACATTTTAGTTCTTATAAAACACTTAAAGGGCAGCAAAGAAGCAGACAGAGACTCTCTTAAAGAGCCCCTGAGAATACAAACTGAAATAATCTTTCTGGGAAGTAATTTGGGAATGCATATCAAAACGTTCAGTTTTTAGCATAGTAACATCGCCTCCTAAGGAAATTATTTAAAGGGAACTTAGGGGTACCTGGGTGGCTCTTGTTTTCAGTTCAGGTTATGATCTCACAGTCTGTGAGATTGAGCCCGACATCGTCGTAGCTCAGCTGTCAGCACAGAGGTGAGATTCTCCCTTTCTCTCTGCCCCTCCCCTGTGCGCTTAAGCTCTCTCTCTAAAAAATAAACACTAAAAAGATAGTAAGAACATAAAAGGAATTTAAAGAACATGTGGGAAAAGATTTTATGTGCAAAATGTTCCTCTTACTATTATTTAAAATGAGCAATTTAGAAACTACATATTTAATATAATAAGGGCAATGGCTAAATAAATTACAATTTATCTTTCTAATCATGTATTATCATCTGTTTCAAAGGAACTTTATAAAATTTTGGATTATTTGGGAAGATGGTTAGGGTGTAAGTTTAATACAACATGCTGAATTTAAATATATAAATACACGATGATCTCAAGTATAAGGAAAATGCACTATAAATATGGGTAAGAAATATGACAAATTCAGTATGATAAGGTTATGGTAATTATTTTCCCTTATGTGTAATAGTTTTCTCTATTTTAAAAATAAGCTTGGGGTGCCTAGGTGACTCAGTCAGTTAAGCATCCACTTCGGCTCAGGTCATGATCTTGCAGTTGGTGGGTACTAGCTCCACATCAGGCTCTGCAATGACAGCACTGAGCCTGCATGGATCCTCTGTCTCCCTCTCGCTCTGCCCCTCCCATGGACTCGCTCTTGCTCTCTTGCTCTCTCTCAAAAATAAACATTAAATCAAAATGTTAATAAAATAATNGTCTCCCTCTCGCTCTGCCCCTCCCATGGACTCGCTCTTGCTCTCTTGCTCTCTCTCTCTCTCAAAAATAAACATTAAATCAAAATGTTAATAAAATAAAATAAAAATAAAGTAAAATAAGCTCATATTAACTTTGTAACGGGGGAGACAGAGATGGGAAAAGTTATCCTGGTATTTTAAATGGACAGGACTCAGGAAGAGGCTCTGTCAACTTTTAGAATGGCAGACCATTTCTTAGGAATTAGGGCCCCTAATTTCTTTTTAGTCTCCCCTGCAGTCATGAAGGCCCACTAAAGAGTTTTGTAGAGTACACAGTCATAGCAATGATGTTTTCTAGAAATGATGAATTGTAAGTGGAGGGCTGTCATGGAAAAGAAAGAAGGGTAGTGCCTATAACACGTTATTTGGGAACCAATAATTAAAACTCATTTCACTGCTAATACACATAGAATGGACTTAGAAACACATTAAAAAACAATGTTACTTCCAGAAACCACACAATCACCAGAGATGAGGTATACAATGTATTACTTAAATATCAGGTTCTTATACATTCATTGAGGAGTACCTAGCAGGATTATATTTGGTTTTTATATAAAATGCTCTTATTCCATTCCTAACAATAGAGTTTGCTCTATAATTATAAGGTAATTTTCGTCTCAGCTTGGGACTATGACCATCCTTAAATTTAACTTACCTCTTAGTTCTGGTATCATGAGTTTCTAAGAAATGTCTTTGGGCCTCATGTTTAGAATGATGATCTGCAGCTAACGCAATATCAACAGTAATGAGTCCTAAGTTGGCTGACCCAGCTTCAAGCCAATAGGCCCTCCGTAGCACTGCAGGCTGAAGTCCAACTCTGGAATTATTTAATTGTTCAATGTACTGTCTCACTTGAAAATCCTGAATTGCAGCACTTATTCCTTCCCCAACCGACTGATTGTGGAGATTACAGTTTGCAACTCGAATTGCACCCATCTAAATTGAATGAAGAAAATGAAATAAAACTGTGGTTTCCATAGTCTTAATCAATTTAAAATAAACTACAGAATAGGCAATTATTTCAAACTGCATCAAAGACAGAAGAAGAGGAAAAAGAAGGGAAATAGAAAAGATAAATGCAGCAGAATGAAAACAGACATTCAATTAAAAAAAAAAAAAGAGGATAAAAGGAAAAGAAACTAAGTCCAAAGGAAAACAAAAGAGAGGAGGAGGAAAGAAAAGTTAGAAGGATAGTAAGTAACAAAAATCTCAGACTCTTAATAAGGCTTAACTTTAAGCAGTAACCTATAAGCCGAGGTGGCAAATGGATGTTTTCAAGAGCCAGACAGGACATAAATATATAAAAACTAATGGCACTTAAAATCAAATCTTTTAAAAATATAACCAATTTAGGGGCGCCTGGGTGGCTCAGTTGGTTAAGCATCCGACTTCGGTTTAGGCCATGATCTCATGGTTCGTGGGTTCGAGCCCTGCGTTGGGCTCTGTGCTGACAGCTAGCTCAGAGCCTAGAGCCTGCTTCAGATTCTGTGTCTCCCTCTCTCTCTGACCCTCCCCTGCTCATGCTGCCTGCCCCCCTCTCTCTCTCTCAGAAATAAATAAAACATTTAAAAATATATATATAACCAATTTAATCCCTGCCATAAAAGTAACCTACACGTTTACATCTCTGCCATAAAGCAAGATTATGATAATTCAGTTAGAGTGAAATAGTAGTGAAAGCAAATATGCCTTAAGAAATAGACCAGAAGAGAACATGGACATGCAAAAAACAGACAGCTATCTCCTGGGATTCTATAGTCTTCTGTGAGATGGTAAATTATAAATGTGTATTCTATTTCAAGAAACGTAGGTTTGGTTTCGTAAAAAGGAAAAAGAACTACACTGGCCAAGAAACAGACAAATGTGTACCTTTAGATTTGTAGCACAGCCATGCTCCACAATATAAATATCTGCTCCATCTACTGCTAAACGTGTCATAGTATATTTCAAATCATCTGAAGTCGGACAAGGCCCAGGAATACAACTCAACTAAAATGAAAATGAAATGAATATTAATTTTTCACCACTGATTCACCATTTAGATACTTATATCTTCTCATTTAAGTAAAATTCTGGCAATGTGTGTATTTTTAAAAATTACTCAATTACATTCCATTTTTTATAATGATAAATGAAATAATCAGTGATTAAAGTCTTACCAATTAGAAACTAATCATAAGCATGTACCATTTCCATTCAAATAGGCAAGTAACAAATCTAAATTGACAGAATACATATATAACTTGTTACTGAAACAAAGAATAGTCAAAGTAAACTGATAACTAAACAGTGTCACAGAATTATAAGAACTATACAGCAGTTTAAAATTTTAAGATTTTCTTATGAGTACTCTGGATTACACACACACAATCTTCTTTTTAGAAATATGTCAAATCTAAATTTTATTATTATGCCTAGGACAATGCACACAAATTTGATATTGTTTTACTCCTAAAACAGATTTGGTCATGGTTAGGTTTGAAGAAAACATACATATCACCTAATGAAGAACTTCTTGGGGGAAATGGCAGCGCTGAGTAAATGACTGGCTCGATAACATGCTCTTGCTCATTAGAGGTAGTGCCAGGACTAGAATACAGGCGTTTTGTCTTATAATCAGCGTTCTATAATAATAAGGCATACCTTAGAGATATTGCAGGTTGGGTTCCAGACCATCACAGTAAAGCAAATATCACAATAAAGCAAGTCATATAAATTTTTTGTGGCTAAAATTAAAAAAAATTTAAAAAAAAACAAGCAGCAGCAAGTGTTGGCAAGGATATGGAGAAAAAGGAGCCCTTGTGCACTGCTGGCGGGAATGCAAACTGGTGCAGCCACTATGGAAGACAGTATAGAGGTTGCTGAAAAAATTAAAAATTGAGCTATCCTATGACCCAGTAATTGCACTACTGAGTATTTACTCAAAAGAATATGAAAATACTAATTCAAAAGGATATATGCACCTCTGTGCTTATTGCAGCATTATTTATAACAAATTGTGGAAGCAGCCCAAGTGTACACCAACAGATGAATGGATAAAGATGTGGTATATATACAATGAAATATTACTTAGCATTAAAAAAGAATGAAATCTTTCCATTTGCAACAACATGGACGGATCTAGAGAGTAAAATGCTAAGCAAAATAAGCTAGTTAGAGAAAGACAAATACCATATGATTTCATTCACACATGGAATTTAAGAAACAAATGAACAAAAGGAAAAAGAGAGAGACAAATAAAAATACAGGCTCTTAACTGTAGAGAATAAACAGGTGGTTACCAGAGGGGCAGCAAGTGGGGGGGATGGTTGAAATAGGTGAAGGGGATTAAGATACTCTTGATAAGCACTGAGTAATATATGGAATTCTTGAATCACTACACTGTATACCTGAAATTAATGTAACACTATATGTTTTTATAGTGACATTAAAATAAAAATTAAAAATATTATTAAAGATAAAAAATATATTTTTGGTTTCCTAGTGAATATAAAAGTTACATTTACACTATATACTGTAGTCTAAATGTGCCACAGCATACAAATGGGAAAAATGTACATGACTTTCTCGCTAAAAAATGCTAATCATCTGCTGAGCTTTCAGCAAGTCATAATTACTGATCATAGATCACTGTAACAAATATAGTAATGACAAAGTCTGAAATATTGCAAGAATTATCAAAATGTGACACAGACAGAATACACATTCCTCTTGAGTGCACATGGAACATTCTTCAGAATAGATCACACACTGGGACGCAAATCTGCTCTCAACAAGTATAAAAAGATAGAGAGCATTTCATGCATATTTTCAAACCAAATCGTGATGAAACTCAAAATCAACCATAAGAAAAAATCTGGAAAGACAACAAATACTTGGAGACTAAAGAACATCCTACCAAAAGAATGAATGTGTTAACCAAGAAGTTAAAGAGGAAATTGAAAAGTAAATGGAAGCCAAAGAAAATTATAATGTCAGAGCACAAAACCTCTGGAAAGCAGCAAAGGTGGTCATAAGAGGGAAGTATATAGCAATCCAGGCCTTCCTAGCGAAGGAAGAAAGGCCTCAGATACACAACCTAAACTTACACCTTAAAAAGCTGGAAAAAGAACAGCAAATAAAACCCAACACCAGCAGAAGATAGGAAATAATAAAGATTAGAGCAGAAATCAATGCTATCGAAATAAAAAAAAAACAAAACAGTAGAACAAATCAATGAAACCAGGAGCTGGTTCTTAGAAATAATTAACAAAATTGATAAACCCCTGGCCAGTTTGATCAAAAAGAAAGAGAGATCATAATCAACACTGCAGAAATACAAACAATAATAAGAGAATATTTTATGAGCAATTATATGCCAATAAACTGGGCAACCTGGAAGAAATGGACAAATTGATAGAAACCTATAAACTACCAAAACTGAAACAGGAGGAAATGGAATATTTGAACAGACCCATAACCAGTAAAGAAATTGAATTAGTAATCAAAAATCTCCCAGAAAACAAGGCAATAACAGATGTTGGCGAGGATGCAGAGAAAGAGGATCTCTTTTGTACTGCTAGTGGGAAAGCAAGTTGGTGCAGCCTCTCTGGAAAACAGTATGGAAGTTCCTCAAAAAGTTAAAAATAGAACTACCCTATGACCCAGCAATTGCACTAGTGGGTATTTATCCAAAGGATACAGGTGTGCTGTTTCAAAGGGCACAGATAATGTTTATAAAGAATAGCCAAAGTATGGAAAGAGCCCAAATGTCCATAGACTGATGAATGGATAAAGAAGACAGACAGACAGACACACACACACACACACAATGTAGTTTTACTTTGCAATCAAAAAGAATGAAATCTTGCTATTTGCAACCAACTACATGTGTGGAACTATAGAGTATTATGCTAATTGAAATAAGTCAGAGAAAGACAAATATCACATGACTTCACTCATGTAGAATTTAAGATACAAAACAAATGAACATAAGGGAAAGGAAGCAAAAATAACAAAAACAGGAAGGGGGACAAAACATAAGAGATTTTAAATATACAGAACTGAGAGTTGCTGGAGGGGTTGTGGGTAGGGGGTATGGACTTAGATAGGTAAGGGACATTAAGGAAGACACTTGCTGGGAGAGCACTGGGTGTTTTACATAGGGGATGAATCACTGGATTCTACCCCTGAAATCATTATTGCACTACATGCTAACTAATTTGGATGTAAATTTAAAAATTAAAAAAAAAATACTAAGAAATAAAATTTCTAATATTAAAAAGATTAAAAATGTGACACAGAAACACAAAGTAAGCAAAAGGTGCTGGAAAAATGGCATTGATAGATGTGCTTGACACAGGGTTACCACAAACCTTCAATTTATAAAAACAAAAAAACAAAAAAACAAAAAAATCCACAGTATTTGTGAAATGCAATAAAAGGTATGTCTGACCTAAAAATAGACCTAAAAATATCTGATATAAAATGACAGAAAGCACACCAATGGTTGCATGGAATAATGAATGGCTGATGGCAAAGGGACCCAAAGTAATTTTCTAAGGTGATAAAAATGTTCTAGACTTCAGTGACAGTAATGGTTACACCCTTATACATAAAACATTTATCAAAACTCGAACTGTACATCTTAAAAAGGGTGAATTTATTGTATGTAAATTATGCCTCAATAAAGTTGATTTTTAAAATTTTAATGCAACATAAGAGCTCTGAGTCTTAAAAAAAAAAAATTAAAAAGGGAGGAGGAGAATCCTACAAGTATCTGTGAATTATCCATAAGGAACTAGCTGATTTACACATAACTAAAGATTCCCTGGATCCTGGCAATGTGCTTTATAACAAGAAAAAAAACAATTTTATCACCAGTTATAATGGTTTCCTTTACTGTTGGGAGTAAGCACAGGTTATAGATTTTTTGGAGATAGAAATAAAAGCAGGATGAATTGTTTTCAATTCACAACAATATAATGGCAAACAAATAGTATGTATTAGAAAAGAAGAAAAAAGGAAAAACATATAGGGAAGAAACTAGAAACAAAAACTAAACTGTAAACATTAGTTAACTCTGTGTTATAATATTAGGGTAAATTTTTATTTTGAAACTGCCATCTTTTCTTGGCAAGTGCCAGCACTGCTAGCCGCCTTACAGAAGAACAGGTATGTTCCAGAAGAGTTATACAAACAAGATCATGTAAGGAATTTAACCTTCCTCTGGCGTCAGTTTCTAAATCTTCTACGGAAATGTATGGCCATATCTGAAAGAGTGCAATAATGCAAGAAAACAGGAGTTTACAGTAAAAATAGAAGAGGTAAGATATAATTTTTATATCTCCATTTATTTGTGAATTTATGTTTTAATAATTACCTCATAGATGCTTACAATGAAATAACTGGCTACAAATCTGAAAAATAATTTTATTAATTGGGAAAACTGAACTATGATGTTTACTTCATGGCCATGTGCATTTGATTTACAGCTGATATTTCAAACTTCCATTTTAAAAAATCCATATATGTTTATAATACTGCTAACATATTTGTGAACATACCTTGGATTCGCAGAAACGACGGTCAATTCCATGCTGACATATTATTACTGATTTGGGTCTTTCCAGTTCATACTCCCGACATACCACATGAAAAACAAATGTCTGTCCCCACTCCAAGAGACAAGCCAGCTACAAATAAGCAGTGACAAGTTGACAGCAGTGTTAGCAATCTAAACAAGTGTTCACAGTTCAAAAGCTTATTAATAATAACCCAGCTTGAAAGAACCGAAATGCTGTTTTATACCTGCTGCTACATAATCTATTTGTTAGCCAGAATAATGATTTTTCTACTTTGACGTCATTATAAGCTTATGTTACTTTTCATTTGTGAATGACAGAATGCATAAGAACTGAAAAATTCAACTTCAGCAACTTACAAAGTATGTACTTTTCTTCAAGGTTGTATCTTCTTTCTTATATGACTAACTAGTATCCTTTGCACAGAAAAACACCTAAAATTTCTACCTAATACTGAAGTTTTGATCTGAAATTTGTACCTAACTACTATAGGGAGATACAATTTTATAAAATCAGATATTTTGAAGAGTAAGACACTTTTGTTTATGGACACTTAAGAATATATCAATTCTTCATCAAATCTTCAGTTTACAAAAATACCTTTATTTTATAATTGATTACCATTAGTATTATTAATAATAAACACACTGAAACTTGAGTATACATTACATTAGTCCCTAAAAAATTACAAATTTAAACTACTGGAAAACATGAATTTTACTTTTAAAATATACAAAGAATGGAATAAACATTAAAAGCACCAATGGATTCATGAAACACTCACTAGAAATAGTGATGCCAAGATTCTAATGCAGAAGAAAGAGAAATGTTTCATTTGTAATAAAGTCAACTTATAAACATATGAGATTCTAGCACTTGTTACAGGAGTTGTGTCCAGTTTAGCAGCATAAGCATTGCTTTATTTCATGTTTGTTAAGGAACCTATTTTTTTTTTACATGTTTCAGTTTTACGTGTACATTAGAGAGAAGAGATAACAGGCAACAATAAAAGGGGACAGCCGTCATGGCAATGAACACTGAATATTTTTCATCCACTTTTATACATTCTGTTACATATTTTCTTTATCCACTTTTATATAAAATATCCCTTTTATATTTTTATATAAAATATCCCTTTTATCCATTTTCTTATTTCTAGAACCTTAATTTTTGCTGCCTTCCAAAAACTACTTACCAATATACAAGGCACTTAATGTCTTTATCCACCTTCCTATTGCTACTACCTACCTCTAAATGGTCATACACATTCTGTAACTTTTTATTAAAATTGAGTATACACATTTTACACATTAAAGACCATATTCCAATCTTTTGAAATGCCACAAAAAGTATATTATCATAAATAAGTAGCTCAAGGGGCACTTGGGTGGCTCAGTAAGTTAAGCATCTAACTTTTGATTTTGGCTCCAGTCATGATCTCACATTTCGTGGGTTCAAGCCCTGCACTGGGCTCTGTGCCGGCAGCATGGAGCCTGCTTGGGATTCTCTCGCTCTCTCACTCTCTCTCTCTCTCTCACTCTCTCTCTCTGCCCCTCCCCTATGCATGCTCTCTCTCTCAAAATAAATATTTAGAAAATAATTTTAAAAAATATGTGGCTCAACAGGTGAACTGTTCAGTAATATGGCTACTTGGCTAAATTTCAATGGTCCATTTCTAGAACTAAATCCTTATGACTTCTGAGTCTTCTAAAGAATAAGGGGGACAATGAGGACGAGGGGAATTTTATCCAGAAGGATCACAACCTACACTCTAGACCAGGTTTAGTTACTAGTAAATTTGTTTGTTTGTTTTTTTTTTACATCAGTATCCACATCATTAAGCACAGATACAAATGATGTTGCTTTGAGACATGACAAGTAAAAAAACAAGCTACCTAATCCTTAACACCATAAATAATATTTTCAAATCCTACTTAAGAAATACACAAGAAAGAAATATTCTTAGGGGTGCCTGGGTGGCTCAGTCGGTTAAGCATCCGACTTTGGCTCAGGCCATGATCTCATGGTTCGTGGGTTCAAGCCCCGCATCAGGCTCTGTGTTGACAGCTAGCTCAGAGGCTGGAGACTGCTTCTGATTCTGTGTCTCCCTCTTTCTCTGACCCTCCCCTGCTCATGCAGTCTGTCTCTCTCTTGAAAAAAGAAAATAAATAAATAAAACATTAAAAAAATATTTTTAAAATTATTATATACACTGGGAAAAGAAAATTTTTTGAACAGTGAGCAAACTAATGTAATTTGAATAATACATAAAATTTCCAGAACAGTTCTCATACTGAGTTTTTCCCAAAGCCTCAATCTTGAAAGTATTATTAAGAACTATAAAACATTACACCCTTCAATTTTATGTGGCTCAAAAGCGAAACTTGTCTCTGACTCATCTATTGCTAAGAAAATTATGAATGGCAAGAATGATTCCAATCCAAAAAGCAAAGAGCTTTCTGTCCATCAGAATGCCATTGGTGAAAATGCAATGAACATTTAAACAGCCATACAACTTACTCTTGGTGAAGTGGGTGAGCAAAAGAAAAAGAAAAGTAGTCAGAGAATCATACCTGTGGTGCTGTGACCTTAGCTGTAAGGCTTCCAGCCTGCACATCAATTAGCCATGCATATTCTAAAGAATCACTTCCCAAAGGAAGACCTTCTGCTGAGAACATAGCATGTGCTCTCAGCTGGAGACCCGACAAATTGATGTGACCTTCCCTGAGTACTTCATCCACAGGGGGTCGCTGCTGAAAACAATAGTAAGACTGTAAGAAGTATAAGAAAATCGGCATTACAATTTCTAGTTGTTTTTTTCTCCAGAGCCTAAATAAAATCGTGCTATCCAGAAAATAAGACTTAAGGATCCATAAGGTCCCAATATAACCTTGTACTATAAGGAGTCTAATTTAAGCTTCTTTAGTGACAATATCTGTAAGAACCCAAATGCAAAGCAAGATAACAAAATCCTAAAAAGAATGAGACCTCTCTAATAACTGCCTCAGTGAATAAAAAGAAACTAGTACTCTGACAGGGCATGTAAGAGACCAATCTGTGGTGGGAAGGCTGGAATAAGATTAAAATATGTATTAAAAAGAGAGGCGCCTGGGTTGCTCAGTCAGTTAAGCATCCGACTCTTGATTTTGGCTCAGGTCATACTCCCAGGGTCATGGGATCAAGCCCTATGTTGGGCTCTGCACCAGGTATGGAACCTACTTGAGATTCTCTCTCTCCCTCTGCCCCTCTCCTCCACTCGCACTCTCTCTCTAAAACAAAAACAAAACAAAAACAAAAACAACAAATAAGTAAATAATATATTTTAAAAATAGTAAAAAGAAGAAAAAAATAGGGAAAAACAAAGACCGATAAATAAGATGATAAAATGAAGCACTAGGGAAGAAAGCCATTTTTCATACAGATTTTGAGAACATATATAAATATAAAAACGATACATTTATCTTAGAGAAATTATATACCTACTACTAAAAAGCAGCATAAATATTTCAAAGAGAAAAACTCTGGGACTTACTCAGAAAGTGAAAAGGTATGTCCTAAAATAGAGTATTCCATAGAACACTGGTTCCACAGATTATTAGTAATACAGAATCAAAACAAGTTTGGCAATGCCCTACCCATCAGTCACCAATTTCTGTAGACTGTATCTCCCAAGCTCTCAGAAATGCACTGATTTTCTTCCATCTTCACTGCTATTAATGTGGTCCAAATAATATGACATATTGCTAGGGTTTTACATAGCCTCCCAACATTTACTTTTACATCTGTCTCCACATATTCTACAAAACAACCACGGAGATCTAAAAAGGCTAATCTTATAATGTTCTTGTCTCAAGACCATTATTTATTATTCTAATTTCCTCACGATTTCTCTTTTCCACCAGGTATATTAGGGTAAAGACCATTTCTGTCTGGTTTACCACTTATCACTGTACCTAACAGTGGCCACAAAAGGTAGATACTACTAAGTGACTATATATATTTTTCACAGTGAGTCTTTTCAGAGAATTCAATATACTTATAGATATTAAGACAGTTCACAGATATTTCCCAAAGTAATTTTACTACAGTTATCTTTTTGGTATGTGTATGCAAGCCATCAGCACAAGGAATGGTGTTAGTGTTCCTTATTTGAACACATTTTAGGAAATGTATTCTCAAAAAAACTGAGGATATGAGTCATATCAAATTCATAAGGAATTCTTAAAAGAAAATTTCAAATTATGACCATAATAGCTCTACTAGCTCTTTAAGAAAACATTAAAAACATTTAAACAAAGAAACATTTTTAATTTTTTTTTCATCCAAGCTGTGTGACAATATATAAAATCACCTAAGTTTCTCCAGGCATCAGTAACCTTCTATTTTATCTGACCAAGTTCGAGAGGATGATCAATAAATATCAGTTCTGGCACTAAGATTTGATAATTCTCAGTGTAAGATACTTCTGATCAATGTTTTTTGAGCTCAAAAACACATATGGATCTTGGCTTGTCCTAAAGATAGAGCCTATCTAGTATACCAACAAAGAATATATTCTAGATTTTATTGTGTGTTGTATCATATTGTGAGTTGAACTGTTTCCCCTAAAAGACACATTCAAGTCCTAAGCCCAGGCCCCTGTAATTATGACCTTGCTATATTTGAAAACAGGGTTTTAGCAGATGTAATCACGTTAAAATAAGGTTACATCAAATCAGGGTTGGCCTTAATCCAATGACTGGTATCCTTGTAAGAGGAAAATTGGGACACAGACATACACATGGAGACAATGCTATGAGAAGACAAAGACAGAGAGTTGAGTAATGTGTCTACAAGATAAGGAATGCCCAGGATTACTAGCAACCATCAAAAGCTTAGAAGAGGCAAGGAGATCCTTTTTCAAATTCTTCAGAGAAAATATGGCCTTGCCAGTACCTTGATTTCACAATTCTAAGCTCCAGAACTGTGAGAGAACAAATATCTTGTGTTTTAAGCCACCCAGCGTGAGGTATGTTGCTGTGGCAGCCCTAGGAAATTAAAATACATCATCAAGCTCATAAATTAAAAGGGATGGTTCCATAAGTCAGACACAATAATCCATCCACCATCTCAGATCCTTAACCTTGAGACCCTTCCTTAAGACTAATGCAATAAGAGGGTGCATGGGTGGCTCAATTGGTTAAGCATCTGACTTTGGCTCAGGTCATAATCTCATGGTTAGTGAGTTCAAGCCCTGCATTAGGTGAGCTTGAGCCCCACTTCGGATGAACTAGAGCCTCACTTCGGATGAGATCAAGCCCCATTTCGGGTGAGATCAAGCCCCACTTCGGGTGAGATCAAGCCCCACTTCAGGTGAGATCAAGCCCTACTCCGGGCTCTACACTCTCTCTCTCTATCTGCACCTTCTGGGATTCTCTCTCTCCTTCTCTCTCTCTCGCTCAAAAAAAAAAAAAAAAGAAAAGACTAATGCTATCAAGAATAAGCAGCTAAATCCTGGATAACTCACCTGTACCACAAAAGAATTCTTAGGAATAGTCATGCCAGATATATAAAACATAGCAAGTTAGGTAGATAAGTAAATTCCGAGACAATACATAGAAAGTATCCTTGTTTTCAGGGTGAATTATGAAGTGCTAACCACACAGGACACAAAATACCACCAGTACATCTACTAACACCTTGATATCTCCAAGCCATGAACAACTTTTCTAATCACCAAATAAATCATACATTATACTCCAGTCTCTGTACATGTTTGCCAATAACTAATAATTATAATTATAGTTAGGATTAATGTGAACTCTCATGAGCTCAATAATATGTTCTTTTTATGTATAGTAAAGTCTTTTGAGAATGTAGTCATCAAAATAAAAGTTGAGGGGCACCTGAGTGACTCAGTCCATTAAGTGTCCAATTCTTGATTCTGGATGAGGTCATGATTTCATGGTTTGTAGGACTAAGCCCTGTGTCAGGCTCCATGCTAACAACATGGAGCCTACTTACACTCTCTCTCAAAATAAATAAACTTTAAAAAATAAATAAATAATAGTTGAAGTGTTACCAGGAACTCATAAGAAAACAGAGATACTCATCCAAGATTCTCAGATATAAGAAGACTTATTTACCATTTACCTTTATTAATTTCCTCAATACATTAAAAAGGGGGCTTCTCCACATACTCACCTCCTAGAATAAAACACCAATTCTAATGACCTACTAATTAGAGAGAGGAGGTAAGAGTTATCTTTTATCTATTTTTTTTTTAATTTTTAAATATTTTTATTTATTTCTGAGAGAGAGAGAGGCAACGTGAGCAGGGGAGGGTCAGAGAGAGAGGGAGACACAGAATCCGAAGGAGGCTCCAGGCTCTGAGCTAGCTATCAGCACAGAGCCCAATGCGGGGCTCGAACCCACCAACCGTGATATCATGACCTGAGCTGAAGTCGGATGCTCAACCGACTGAGCCACCTAAGGGCCCTTACCTATTTATTTTGAGAAAGAGAAAAAGAGAGAGAAAGAAAGAGAGTGACAGCATGAGCAGGGGTAGGGGGAGAAGAAAGGGAGAGAGAGAGAATCCCAAGCAGGCTCTGCATCGTCAGCACAGAGCTCTGTGTGGGGCTTGATCTCATGAACCATGAAATCATGATGCCAGTGGAAATCAAGAATCCAATGCTTAAGTGACTAAGCTACTTGGGTGCTCTGAAGAGTTATTTCTAAGGTTTCTATAGTAAGTTAAAATACTAGTGTTATGCAAATGAGATCTTTATGATGATAGAATAGCTCTGTATCTTAATTTCAATGGCAGTTACATGAATCTACACATGTGATAAAGTGGCAAGAACTATGCACACACACTGTACCAATATCAATCCTGGCTTTAATATTATACCTATTATGTAAAAGATCTACATTGGAAAAACTGGGTGAAGGGTACACAGGACCTCTCTGTACTATGTTTGCAACTCCCTATGAATCCTTATGAATCTATAATTATAGGCATATCTCAGAAATATTGCCAGTTCAGTTCTAGTCTACCACTATAAAGCAATTATTACAATATACCTCAAGTCAAATAAAAATTTTTTGATTCTCAGTGAATATAAAAATTATGTCTACCAAACTGTAATCTATTAAGTATGTAACATAATTATGTCTGAAAACAAACTATGCACATATCTTAATTAAAAAATCCTTTATTGCTAAAAACTGCTAACCATCATCTTGAGCTTTCAGCAAGCCATAATCTTTTTGCTGGTGCAAAGCTTGGCCTCCAAGTTGATGGCTGATAACAGATCAGGATGGTAGCTGATGAAGGTTGAGATGTCTATGGCAACTTCTTAAAGTAAAAAACAATACACTGCAGCACTGATTGACTCTTTCTTTCACAAATAATTTCTCTATAGCATGTCATTCTGCTTGACAGCATTTTACCCACAGAAGAGCTTCTTATAAGCTTGGAGTCAATCCTCTCAAACCCTGCTGCTTCTTATCAACTCAGTTTATGTAATAATCTAAATCCTTTTTGTAATTGCAAAACTCTTCAGACCATCTTCACCAGAAATAGATTCCTTCTCAAGAATCCTCTCTCTTCACACATCCCTAAGAAGCAACTCATCCATTAAAGTTTGATCATGAGATTGTAGCAATTCATTCCCATCTTCAGGCTCCATTTTTAATTCCAGTTCTCTTGTTATTTCCATCACATCTGCAGTTATTTCCTCCAGTGAAGTCTTAAACCCCTCAAGTCATCCATGAGAGTTGGAAGCAACTCTTCCAAACTCCTCTTCATGTTGATATTTTGACCTCTTTCTGTGAATCATGAATAGTCTCAATGGTATCTAGAATGGTGAATCCTTTCCAAAAGGAAAGATCTACCAGAGGAATCACTGCCTATGGCAGCTATAGTCTTACAACATGTATTTCTTAAATAACATGACTTGAAAAGCAAAAGGACTCTTTGATCCATGGGCTGCAAAATGGATATTGTGTTAATAGGCATGAAAACAACATGAATCTCTGGTACATCTCCATCAGAGCCTTTGGTTGACCAGGTACATTGTCAATGAGCACCCATATTTTGAAAGGACCCTCTTTTTCTGAGCAGTAGGTCTCAACAGTGACTTAGTAAGCTAAATTCACTAGCTTAAATTATTCAGTAAACCATGCTGTAAACAGATGCACTGTCATCTAGGCTTTGTGGTGCCATTGATAGAGCAAAGGCAAAGTAGATTTAGCATAATTCTTAAGGGCCTTAGAATTTTCAAAATGGCAAATGAGCATTGCCTTCAACTTAAAGCTCTTAAGTAGAATGTCAGCCTGTCCTGTGAAGTTTTGAAGCCAGGCACTGACTTCTCCTCTCTAGTTATGAAAGTCCTAGATGTTATCTTCTTTCAATAGAAAGCTGTTTATTTACTTTGAAAATCTGGTGTTTGGTATAGCCACCTTCATTAACTATCTTAGCTAGATCTTCTGATAACATGCTGCAGCTTCTACATCAGCACACGCTGCTTCACCTTGCACTTTTATGTTATGGAGACGGCTTCTTTCTTAAACCTCATAAACCAACCTCTGCAAGCTTCAAACTTTTTTTCTGCAGCTTCCTCACCTTTCTCAGCATTCACAGAATTGAAGAAAGTGAGGGTCTTGCTCTGAATTAGGTCTGGCTCAAGAAGTTATTGTGGCTGACTGAATCTTCTATACAAACCACTGAAACATTTTCTGGATCAAAAATAGGCCGTTTTGCTTTCTTATCATCGGTGTTTTCACTGGAATAGCACTTCTACTTTTCTTGAAGGTCTTTTCCTTTGCATTCACAACTTGGCTAACTGTTGCAGGAGGCTCAGCTTTCAGCCTACCTTGGGTTTCTACATGCCCTCTTCACTAAGCCTAATCATTTCTAACTTTTGATTTAAAGTGACAGACATGCAGCTCTTCCTTTCACTTAACACTCAGAGGCCACTGCAGGATTATTAATGGCCTAATTTCAAAACCTTTGTGTTTTAGAGAATAGGGAATCCCAAGAAGAGAGGGAGTGACGGGGGAACGGCTAGATAGGGAACACATGCAACATTTATTAATTAAGTCTGCCATCTTATATGGGCAGTTTTTGGCATCCCAAAACAAAAGTAACACCAAAGATCAATGATACAAATCACCATAAAAACATAATAATGAGAAAGTTTCAAATATTGTGAGAATTACCAAAATGTGACACAGAGGCATGAAGTGAGCAAATACTGGTGGAAAAATGGCCCTGATAGACTAGCTTGATGCAAAGTTGCCACAAACTTCAACATCTGCAAAGTACAATAAAGCAACATGCAATAAAATGAGGTATGTCTATTATTTAAAAATAAAAGTTGATAAAGGAAACACCTTCTGTGGCAAAAATAAGCATATGTTAAGTTTTAGCCACTATGAACTCAGCTATGTCAAATATACAAACATATGAAAAAATTAAATTCTAATTAGAAAAATATGGTCAGTTGTGGCAAAAGAATTATAAAGGGATAGGCTTCTTTTAAATAAAATGATCAGTAACTACATAGAATCCATAGTAAGTTATCATTAGTTGATGATTTGGGGGTATCACATTCATCCTCCCATATATAATTTTACTTTGCCTTATATTAAAACTCATTTACTTTTCTAAAGCTTACAACTTGACTAAAGGTAGGGAAAAGTCCTAAAGTACTGATAAATGAAAAGTGAAGCCATTTGACATTAAATAATAACAACAAAGTGATAATCTACCCAAGAATGTAAATTATTCCCTTTTGGTAAATATTATTGGTTCTCTTCCCAAAGAGCCTGGGGATATCCTGAAGGGATTAACAAATACTTTGTAAGTGTGTTACGTGAAAAGAATAAACTACTGGCCATGTGGATATGCACGTTTTGAAGATTTATTGTACTGGCTAATATGAATATTCAGGTTGTCATTTTCAACAGAGTCCACCATAATTCTATATATTTTTCCCTTCCATAAACATGAAAAAGTTACAAAGTATTTCTTTTCACCTCTAAAAACAATAGAGTATAATTGTATGGGATCACATACATAGGAAACAGCAGGAAAAAAGAAGACTGAGATTCTGGAAAAACTCACATACATATACAAAACTTCTTAACATGGTTAAATTAAAAGCTTCTAATTCAAAGACCTATCTATCCCATACCCAAAAGCTAACACACTGTATCAACCCCATAAAGAGTAATAATACCTCTCTCAGCCTCTACCATGACTCACTTTCACATTACCTGATAGTTATCACTGATAAAGACATTCAGGGGTGACAGGACAAGTTGCAGCATGGTCTCTCTAAATCCTTTTTTCATTTCAAAACACAGTCTTTCCAAGAATGCTGTAGGGCACTCAGGACCATCTGTGGTTCCATGCTAAAGTCAAACAAAATACTACAATCAAGATATAGAAACAATAAAGACCAAGGAAGTACAGGAAAATAAAAAATCAGACATATAATTAAGAGATTTTGATTCTTAAAAAGCAGAAGCTTGCTTTTAAAACTATTCTGTACTCCAGTAAGAACATTAGGTTCACTATGCACCAGAGGTAACTTCTCTGCTGTGCAACCCTCAGTACATGACATGGAGCCAGTAGGCAGCACAGTGCTCTAGCCCTCCCTATCTGGCCTCACTCCAACAACCCTGGGTTCTCTGAGCAATATAATCTTATTCCAAGTCAGCCCCAAAAGTACATGGATCATCCTTAGACTGAACCAGGATTCTGTGCTAGATCTAAACCCCAGAAAACAATTCAACCTCCAGGGTCAATCTGAATCTTGATTTTGTAATAGGTTCACCACAAGGTCCCCAAATGGTCTAGAGTTGGAGATAAAGGATAAGAAAATATAAATCCTAGGGGCGCCTGGGTGGCTTAGTCGGTAAAGCGTCCTACTTTCACTTAGGTCATGATCTCGCGGTTCGTGGGTTCGAGCCCTGCGCTGGGCTCTGTGCTGACTGCCAGCTCAGAGCCTGGAGCCTATTTGAGAGTCTGTATCTCCCTCTCTCTCTGACCCTCCCCTGCTCACGCTGTCTGTCTGTCTGTCTCTCTCTCTCTCTCTCCTAGAAATAAATAAAAATATTAAAAAAAAAAGAAAATATAAATCCTAGAATATCCATCAAGCTAAGTATAAACCCAGCAACTCAATATTGTGACAAAATGTTCTAAAGTTACACAGAACAAAGAAGGAACTAAAGTAAAAAAATGAAGACAGAAACTTATGAATGATTAACTAATTATGAAGAAAATAATAAACTAGCTTTATAAAGGTAAAAGGATAAATTTTAGTTTTTGAATCTGAATTTTTTTATTAGTGTGTGCACGTGTGTACACACACATACAGTTTTCTGAGTTGGGTGAACTTCACAATACACTCCAGACTATTTTAATTATGTGAACACTTACAACAGGAAGACGCCCATGGACTTTGTACAAATTAACAAGTACAGTAATATCCCAAGGACGCAAGGTAAGCGGATGAATTGACTTGGCTGAACTTTCATTTTCCTTTTTGTCATTTTCCATTCCAACAGCAGTCCACCCAGAGCTGGATGATGTTGACAGTGACAGAACAGGACTTGAAATAACCTCTTCAAAATCCATATACATGTCATCTTCCCCAAAGTAGTTTTCCTAAGATATTAAGAACAAATTGCTATCAAAGAGATATGTAACTAACTTTTCAAATTAGAGCCTGAATTTTGTAAACTAAGCATCTCCCTAAACTATTTTATTTGGTTAAAAGTATATGGTCTGTTTCCTTGAAATGACAAAAAAAAAAAAAAAGAGAGAGACACACATGTTTAAGACATATACCTACTTTGCTACTTAGCAAATAAACATTCTGTAACCAAAAAAAAAAACATAAAAAATTACCTAAGATTATAATAAAGCTTCATGACAACACCACCTGCAATTACACCAAAAACTTGTAATTTAGGCCCTTTAAGAAAACTTGGAAGATATGTAAAGTTCAACAATTTTCAATCTTTCTCAGGGTTCTGAGGCAATAAACCCAAAGACATAATTTGAAGGAAGATCAATTCACTGAAAAGCAATTTGACTAACTCCAATTAGCTAACTATCACAATTTATATATTCTGGGTGAAATAATTATCAAAAGTGTTTTTAACAACTTGAATAAGAACATCCAATTTTGGTTCCTGTTAACGTGTTATTGATAGTTACCAAAACTTACTTTCACACAGTTCATCCTGGTTTCTTATACAAAGTATCTTAACTAATAATATCCTGGTTCCTTTTATAACCAGAATTTAAATTTATTATTTTTTTTCCTCATTTAAAAACATTTTATTTAGGAGTGTCTGGGTGGCTCAGTCCATTGGGTATCCAACTCTTGATTTCAGCTCAGGTCACGATTTCACAGTTTGTGGGATAGAGCTCTGCATCGGGCTCCATGCTGAAGCTCAGAGCCTGCTTGGGACACTCTCCCTTCCCCTCCCTCTCTTTTCCCCTCCCTCACTGACAGTGTCTTTGTCTCTCTCAAATAAATAAATACGTTTAAAAAAACCTTTTTATTTAAATTCTAGTTAACATACAGTATCATATTAGTTTCTGGTGTACAATATAGTGATTCAATACATCCATACAACACCTGGTGACACCTGCTTGTCACAAGTGCCCTATTTAATCCCCTTCACCTATCTCACCCATACCTCTCCCAACTGCACAACTCCCCTCTGGTAACCGTCAGTTTGTGCTCTATAATTAAGACTCTTTTTCTTGGTTTGCCCCGTCTCTCTTTTTTCCCCTTGTTCATTTGTTTCTTAAATTCCACATATGAGTGAAATCATATGGCATTTGTCTTTCTCTGGCTTATTTTAATTATTTTAAATGTTTTTATTTATTTTTGAGAGAGGGGTAGTCACANCCCCCTTGTTCCTCAGTTAAGTTCCTCCTAATCCTCCTATACGTGCAAACATATATTTGTCCTTCTCTGACTTCTTTCACTCAGCATAACACCCTCAAGGTCCATCCATGACTAACTTATTTTAAATGAAATTCTTTTATCTTACCATTATTCTGAATTTAAATTTTACCTTTTTGATCTGTCAGTAGCAATCAAAAGTTGTTAAAATATTCCTGTTAACACAGTTAACTATATTTCAGTATTAGAAATCAAGTCAGTATTTTGATAAATTCTGCATTTTACTTATTGACATATTTATTTTCTGATTAGAGTTCTAGTCAATTAATCAGGCCAATTAAATATCTTTTCATAGGAAAGAATGATGAAGGGCATATAGTCATTTGGTTAATTAGTGGCAAGACTAATATTAAAACCCCAAAGCTACTGACTCACAAAACTGATTTTTTTTTCCTGTATTCTCTATCATTATCTGCCTCTAAATAATATAGGTCCTACCTAGAACCTCCTGACATCTTGATAATTGCCTTTATTATATAACTATGAACCATGGATAAATTCAAGCACAAATATAAATGTAAATAAACATTGATTCTTATCCTAAATTCCAACATTAAAATTTTTAAATGAAAAATAAATGTCTTAATTGATCTTTTAAATGTTTTTATTTATTTTTAAGAGAGAGAGACAGAGCACCAGCAGGAAAGGGGCAGAGAGAGAGGGAGAAGAAAATCTGAAGCAGGCTCCAGGCTCTGAGCTATCAGCACGGAGCCTGACACGGGGCTTGAACCCATGAATCGTGAGATCATAACCTGAGCCGAAGTTGGACACTTAACCGACTGAGCCACACTAACTGATTTCAATCAACATTAAAGATCTAGAGGTATTCAGAGCAACAGTCTTCCCTGAGATTATTTGAGAAGCCTTTTCAAAATATACATTCCATTCCAGTCCTGGGGATGGGTTCAAAAGGTTTGCAACAGGTATGCATTCCAGAGACTGATGGAAAGTAGAATGGCTCCTTCAGTGATTTTAACTGTAAATGGCCTCTAAGCCCAGTCACCTCTATTCCACCTTTCTTCCACACAACTTATCAATGGAGTGACTGTACAGGTATTTACGTTTATTAGCTTTCAACATACTAAGAGTTACCAACAAGTCAACAGATATAAGTTATACTCATTGTAGCCAATCTTAATAATCCCACTCTATAAATCTCTTTTTAAAAGATTCCCTAGTAGTCTCTTGCAATTTTTAACCTTAAAAGAAGAAGATTCCTATGGATTATTAAAAGTAAAAGAAAAATTTTTTTGGGGGTCTAATGTTCAATTTGCTACTAAACCAATCTCCATTTAATTATCTAAAACAGAAATAACTCATAGCAAATTCTTTAGGGAATACTGAAATTCCTAACATAGTAGAGAACATTTGCTAATTTTTACTAAATGTGCCAATGACTATTTTTAGAGTTATAAAACTCTAAGAGTTTTTTATGAGTTATCACATCTGTACCTATTGAATATTATCAACAAAATTGCTGTTAAGGGGCACCTTGGTGGCTCAGTCGGTTGAGCATCTCACTCTTGATTTCGGCTCAGGTCATGATCTCATGGTTCATGGGTTCAAGCCCTGCATAGAACTCTACATTGACAGTGCAGATGCTGCTTGGGATTCCATCTCTTTCCCCCTCTCTCTGCCCCTCCCACATTCTCTCTCTCTCAAAATAAATAAATATTTTTTTAAATTTAAAAAATTAAACTGATAAAATTATAACTCCCTTAAAACATTCACCTCGTGTTAAATATTTAATGTTGAATGTGTGATTTAAGTTTTGTGTGTTTTCATTTTAGGTTTGTTTTTGTTTTGCTTTGTTTTAGTATATGCACTCCATCTGTAAGGGTTAATTTCTTAAGGATTCACTAAAAAATTACCAAAAGGCTGACTGAAGTATAAGGTAAGTAGTAATATATTATGACAAACTTTTATACTATTTTAAGATTAATAAATGTACACAAATATTTACAAGAAAAAAATTCCATTTCCATGTTATGGTAGGTGGCATGCAAAACTGACTATCTTTAAAACAAATTCCAAACAACCCTAGGGAAAAAAATCACATATAACTGGGAAAATATGTTATTTTGTCAAGTTTTTCGCTTGAATTTTAAAATGATAAAATAAGCTATATTTTCAAACCATTTGAGTCCTATGAGATTTTATTTTTTTAGAGATATTTTACTATTAGTGTCAAGAAATTATTGTAACAGGGCACTACCATTTTTTCTCCAGCCTAAACATTCATATTTATGTAATGATACTCATTTCTCAAAAAAGAAGAAAAAAAATTATCATAATAGTTAAAAGAAGACAGCTAATAAATTCAGAGATGTAGGAGTGGGGGGTGGGGGGTGAAACAATCTACATGTACTGTTTCCAGTATTAAAATTTTTTAATGGAAACTAGATAGGCCTCTGTTCAAGACCACTAAAACTTTTTTTTGTCAATAAGAAAAACATACATACCATATATATCCACCCTTAATCCATAGTTACTATTGACTACCACTGACATGCTACCAGTTTTTAGATTCAGATTTCCATTCTTCCATTAAGAAAAAATGTAAAAAGACAAGTCAATTCAGAAGATCTGTAGACATTTCCATAAAACAGTCTCATAGATTTTAATGCATGTTAGTATATACTTTCCTCAGAGTTCTTACTAATAATAATGGTAAGCCTCGTTTTCTTTTATCAATTTTGGAAATCAGCTATACAGTCAAAAAAAATAAAATGATTAATTTTTTCCCCTAATCTATCCTTTAAAATTTCTTGATGTTTAAATCTGGTAATTAAGGAAAATACAATCTCAGTTACATGAATTTCCACATTCTCTTGGTTTTCTTTTCTTTTCTTTTTTTTTACAAATAGTTTATTGTCAAATTGGTTTCCATATAACACCCGGTGCTCGTCCCCACAAGTGCCCTACTCCATGCCCATCTCCTCCCCTCCCCACCAACACCCATGAGTTCTCAGTTTGTTCTCAGCATTCAAGAATCTCCCATGTTTGCCTCTCTCCCTTTCCCCCACCATTTCTCCCCTTCTTCTCCCCCTTGTTCCTCAGTTAAGGTCCTCCTAACCCTCCTATATGTGCAAACATATGGTATTTGTCCTTTTCTGCCTGACTTATTTCGCTCAGCATAACACCCTCAAGGTCCATCCACGTTGCTACACATGGCCAGATTTCATTCTTTCTCATTACCATGCTGTATTCCATGGTATAGATAAACCACATCTTCTTGATCCATTCGTCCGTTGATGGACACTTAGGCTCTTTCCATGTTTTAGCTATCGTGGAGAGGGCTGCTATGAACATTGGGGTACATGTGTTCCTATGCATCAGCATTTCTGTATCCCTTGGGTAAATTCCTAGCAGTGCTATTGCTGGGTCATAGGGGAGTTCTATTGTTAGTTTCCTGAGGAACCTCCACACTGTTTTCCAGAGGGGCTGTACCAGTTTACATTCCCACCAACAGTGTAGGAGGGTGCCCGTTTCTCCACATCCTCGCCAGCATCTAGAGTTCTCTGATTTGCTCATTTTAGCCACTCTGACTAGAGTGAGGGTTTTCTTTTATTTTTACATATATACATTCTAACACTGACACTAGGTAGAACATAAGCTATATATTAAAACAAATTTTTTTAAAAAGTAATTGAAAGAGAGATATTTAAGATTAGATAGTATCTCCGTGCCAGCATGACACTAAGCTATATGGTAGGCAGGGAAAAAAAAGAATGAAGGGGAAACAAAGATTGAAAGAGTTACTTGTATTTCTGATAGAGTTCATAGAGTTCACTGGCCTAGAAAAACTTTTTGCTTATCATATTTTAGATATATATATTGTTTAATTTCAAAACCTTAAAAATTTTAATGTTTTAGTAGACACTTCATACTAGTTCGGAGTTAATTTGATGAATGCAAATACTAATACAAAGTTTAGTACAACAAACTTTTGACAATATTAAACAGTTGCTATAAAATCCTAATGCATAAAAAGGACTGTATCAAAACAAACAATCAACAGAGGTTACATTTGTGGAGTAGAATTTGTAAAGAAGTCTAAAGAAGGCATAAACTCCTTTCTCTTTCTCATTTTTCCTTATTATAGTACTCTTATTTTTGATGAATATGTATTACTATGGATTTTTTAAAAGAAAAAAATTGATGGGGTGCCTGGGTGGCTTAGTTGGTTAAGCATCCGACTTTCGCTTAGGTCATGATCTCNAAAAAATTGAGGATCAATGTATACACAGTAATGCAAACTAACAGTGGAAATGTCTCTTGGCTGGTATTCAAAACTGGTATTATATCAATATAACCATCTTCACTTACTAAATCATTACTTACATTAAAATTAAAATATAGTTCAGCCTCTTAAAGGAAACTGTAACTTGAAAAATGCATTTTAAATCCTTCATAGTTATTCATATGCAATCTAAGAAAATAAGATATTGGGAGAAATATGTAAAGAATATTTAGGTCAAACAATGGTCACAAGGAAAAAAAAATACGTGTGTTTATGTGTGTGTGTGTGTGTGTGTGTGTATTTCTCCCCTCTGGAACTGAAGAATCACTCCTTCAGGAATCTCTCCAGACACCTTAGATTTCCATAAATATTAAATACATTGTCCCTTGCATCTTTTATCTTAAATTATATCTGATGCTTTAGGGCAGTTTTTAGTAAATATAAGACATTATATCATATATAAAAATTTTAGGTACCTACAACGTCTGTCAGCTAGCACTTCTTCCAGAGAGCCTTTATTAACAAACATTGATTGTCCTTCCCTGAAAACCCCGATTATCCTAGACCCTTTCCAGAACTAATTACTCCTGTCACTGTATACTATGGGACTGCCTGTTACCTAAGCATTCAAAATCCAAACCTCAATTGTTATGAAATTAAAAAGGAAGCAAATAAGTAAACACTGATAAATTTAGACTCACACAAAAATCCATCCCACAAGCAACTCTAATGCTCATGATTGATAATGTTTGGACAGTTAGTCTCACTTTATCAGATGTAGTACAGCATTGAACAGTACAATGAAAATCTAAAGAAAGTGAATTAGCAAAACCTGGGAAAATGAAAAATTTATTAAGTTGCTAAGTGATGCTGGATAACCGTTCAAATCACATGTAAAGCAATCGGTGCTAGGTACGGATCTGGAAAGCTTAGTGCAGTTACCTATAAAAATGAGTAAATCAATACGAGTTATTGATAACTTGCTGGGGACGTTTTAAAAATATGATTTGAATATCAAAAGAGTGATATGTAGACAACTGACAAAGTGCTCACATATTTTTCTTAATACAGTCTCTCTTCTTGATCAACTTTGCTTGATCATGCTTCATCAACCCGTAAGAGCTACAATACTATGCAATCATACAACTTCAAGGGAAAAATTATACTAAAATGAATCAACATTTGATTCAGTCTTCAAAGAAGGTATACTTCTTTAGGACATAAATTTGTCATACTCTGAAAAGAACTTATTTTCATATATTTGCTTCAAGTGTTAAGATAGTGCTCCCAACGTATCTTTGCTTATTGTTTAGCATGAAATTAAGTTGTTTTTTAATGAATTCATTGTTTTTATTATTCTTAGATAACAAGGTTCTCTTGTGCTTATTTTGCTGTTATAGGACACTGTGTTAAAATTTGTCCCTACATGTCTATCCTGTTATATCCTCTAGCTTACCTCCTTGCGAACAGATGCTGTATCACCTCTATCTCCAGAAACTAGCACAATTCCTAGATTATGTTCAATGTTAAGAAACAAAACAAAAACTCAACTGAGAAGTACACCATTTTTAATAAATGACTTTGTAACTGAGTCTAGCACCACAAGTCTAGTCAACATATATAATATAACCTTAACAACTTTAAACCATCTAACTGGCTATTTCAAATGGTCTCAATTTTACTTAGATATTAACTTTTTTACCTATGTTTAAAAGCATGTAACTTCTTTTAAAAATCGTACCTTTATACATAAGAAGGCATTTAATAATGGTCCATACAGAGTTATTTGAGAATCTGGAGAAAGTTCCATTTCTACATGAAGTTTATCAGGTGGAAGCTCTGAGGGATCAATAGGTGGGCGTGAAGAAGTAGAAGGAGAAGAAACAACTCTGTCTGATGTTTTCTGGGATGGCCTTAATACAGATAGCATTGTTTCTTCCATTTCTGACACTGGAAAAAAAAAAAAAAAAAATGTTTTGGGGAGGGGAACTTCTTAGAAGTTCTTTAAGGAACTATTCACTAAGAGATTCTATTCTGCAATTTTTCATGAACTATCTCTGATATAGTACCTATAATATCTAATGAAAACAGACCTGCAAGACTAGTAAGAATGCACAATAGAATAGACTTCATTGCAGTATGTGTAGGAATACATAACCAGATGGCATAAAATCAATGAAAACTTATTAACATTCCTGAGTCCCTGCAATATAAATTTAGGTCACAATTAGGCTTTAGCTATACTTGGGCACTAAAGTACTAAATTGTTCTCACGTAAACAGCTATTCAAATATACTGTGACATTACTGGGGCACCTGGATGGCTCAGTTGGTTAAATGTCTGACTCTTGGTTTGGACTCAGGTCATGATCTTGCAGTTTCATGGGTTCAGGCCCAGCAACGGGCTATGTGCTGTGCAGAGCCTGCTTGGGATTCTCTCTTTTCCTCTCTCACTGTCTCTCTGTGTCTCTCTCTCTGCCCCTCCCCTACCCACACTGTCTCTGTCTCTCTCAAAATAAATAAACTTTAAAAAAAATTTTTATTCAAATACAGTGTGGCATTATCAAGTTCCAAACATAAGAACAATTATGAAAACTATTCTTTAACTCTTAACTCACTGGAAAAATACAGATTAAAAAATCACTTGACT
>NW_027531015.1:785725-792303 GCF_008692635.1 Crocuta crocuta | reverse complement strand
AATGTTTTGGGGAGGGGAACTTCTTAGAAGTTCTTTAAGGAACTATTCACTAAGAGATTCTATTCTGCAATTTTTCATGAACTATCTCTGATATAGTACCTATAATATCTAATGAAAACAGACCTGCAAGACTAGTAAGAATGCACAATAGAATAGACTTCATTGCAGTATGTGTAGGAATACATAACCAGATGGCATAAAATCAATGAAAACTTATTAACATTCCTGAGTCCCTGCAATATAAATTTAGGTCACAATTAGGCTTTAGCTATACTTGGGCACTAAAGTACTAAATTGTTCTCACGTAAACAGCTATTCAAATATACTGTGACATTACTGGGGCACCTGGATGGCTCAGTTGGTTAAATGTCTGACTCTTGGTTTGGACTCAGGTCATGATCTTGCAGTTTCATGGGTTCAGGCCCAGCAACGGGCTATGTGCTGTGCAGAGCCTGCTTGGGATTCTCTCTTTTCCTCTCTCACTGTCTCTCTGTGTCTCTGTCTCTCTGCCCCTCCCCTACCCACACTGTCTGTCTCTCTCAAAATAAATAAACTTTAAAAAAAATTTTTATTCAAATACAGTGTGGCATTATCAAGTTCCAAACATAAGAACAATTATGAAAACTATTCTTTAACTCTTANCCCACCAACCATGAGATCATGACCTGAGCTGAAGTCAGATGCTCAACCGACTGAGCCACCTAGGCGCCCCTCTAATCCCATTTTAAAACCTGGTAACAACTATGAAATGATATGACAGATGTGAAAATGCATTAAAAAAAAAAAACCTAACATTTCATGAAACCAACTGCTTAATGTATATATTCACATGCACCTTATTTGATATTACAGCTCTTCTGTTTCTAATTGGCAGAACTTGAAAAAAGTTATTTACTTTCTCTGAGCATTTTTGCTCAACTCTACAATGACAATAATAACATGTATCTCATATGTTATTAAGGATTAAATGAGATAAAGTAAACCAGAAAATAGCTTATTCCAATACAATAAAACCTTGGATTGCAAGTAACTTGTTCTGTGAGTGTTCTGCAAGATAAGCAAACATTTCTAATAAATTTTGACTTGATAAATGAGCTATATCTTGCAATATGAGTAGTACATGACACCGGACATCACATGATCACAACTGAGCCAATGGTTCTCTCTCTCTCTCTCTGCGGGATTGTGAGTGATCGTCTCCCATGCTCGTACACTTGGTCTCAGGCCACGATGTTTGGCAGAAATCAATGAATTTTCAGCAAGCTGGAAGGTGCCCACAACTGGCACTAGTATATTTTTTGTCACTTCAAAGCACTTATGGACAGTCCTTTGCTTTTCCATACAAGAGTAAGCTGAAGAATGCTTTGCTTCATTCTGTGTCAGGTTGCCTGCAGATATAGACCTCTGGCAATAACTTATTGCCAGTTACATTAAATACAGTACACGAAATAAAGTACATGACAAGAGTTAATTAATACTGTACTGTAGTCAACATCTGAGTGAGCATATACAATGGCCACCATTCAGAAAAAGATTCTATTGAGCCAAAAGATAGCAGTAATTCTATTAGTGATAGTGAAAGTTGTCCTACACAATAACCCTCTTCTATTTTCTCTCCCTCACACCAGCCAAATTAACTTATTTTTCTTTAAATTTTGTATTTTATTTAATATTTCATATTACAAAATTATAATACTAATCATTTTTATATTAATGTTTCTGGATTATGGAACAAATTATCTGAGTTTCCATTATTTATGTCTTATGCTTCTAATGGTTATCAATCATAAAACTAGATGTTTCAAAGTACAAATTATACAGAAGCACTTACATGATTGTTTTAGCTGCTCATCTGCTTTTTGTGGATAAATTGGATGCCATGTGTAATCAATTGTGAGCATGACACTTGGGACAGTCCAACATTCAACCCAACCAGCTCTTTGAAGAACAAAAAATAAAGTTCTGGTCAGGTACTTATTCCTCTAATTGTATACAAACACCAGTTACAGATAATCAACTTTCTTTTTCTTATTCTGAATCAGAGGAATAGTTTCTCCACATACAAGCACAAAATACTCACTTTTCTTGGGTAATGTTGCGCCATTTTGGTTTAACGGTTTTCTGCCCACTTTGACACTCAGCAGGAATACCAGTATCGTGAGTCGTTTTATTTGGGTGGCAATTCTTTACTAGCATAAATAATGAATATTTACTAGGGTGGCAATCTGGCAGAAATAAGTGGAGGTCAACATCTTCTCCCTAAAAAAGAATTTATAATAACCCAAAGTAATAAAACAGGTACATAAAGATGTTAGGTTTCTAATTACAGCCAAACCTACCTATAACAATCTTCAGAATACAAAAGAAAATAAACATAAATGTCAAAAGGCAAATTTTTACAATGAACAGTTAAATAACTGGAATAAGACTTTACATGGACTAAAACTAAATTCTAATTAGAAAGTTAAGAAAAAAAATCAAGGAAATAAATAGCATAGTTTCCACAAAACAATAAAAAAGATGATCTTCTATGGGTATTCATGGGTATTTCACAGTAAAAAAAAATTTAAAAATATCTAAGTTCAGGTAGTATTTCTGCTTTTAATTAATTTTTAAAATATGATTGCCTCTTGATTCTAGTAAGTCTTGGTTCATCAACTGGCTTTTAAAAATTCTGATTTGAGGGGCATCTGGGTGGCTCAGTTGGTTGAGTGTCAGACTCTTGATTTTAGCATAGGTCATGATCTTATGGTTATAAGCATAGAGCCTGCTTGGGATTGTCTCTCTGACCCTCCCCAACTTGCTCTCTCCTTCTATGTCTCAAAATAAAAAACAAACATTTTTTTTAAAAAGGAAAGAATTCTGAACTTTATTTGCCTTCACTTTTTTCCTTACAGGTCAGTGTGCTAATCTTGTTCATCATGCTGCCTGACATGCTCACTTCTTTCTTTCTTTTTTTAGATTTTATTATTAAAGAATTTTATTTTATTTTGTTTCAAGCTTTTATTTGAACTCTAGTTAGTTAACATACAGCATAATGTTTTCAGGAGAATTTAGTGATTCATCACTTACATGTAACACCTTGTCTCATCACAAGTACCCTCCTTAATCTCCATCACCCATTTAGCCCATTCCCCTGCCCATCTCCCCTCCAGCAACCCTCCCTTCTTTTCAGTTAAGTTTGTTTTATGGTTTGCCTCTTTTCCCCCCTCTGTTCATCTGTTTTGTTTCTTAAATTCCATATATGAGTGAAATCATATGGTATTTGCCTTTCTCTGTTACTTTGCTTAGAATTAATACACTCTAACTCTATCCACATTTGCAAATGGCAAGATTCATTCATTTTTATGGTTGAGTAATATTTCATTGTAGATACATACCACAACTTCTTTATCCATTCATCTGTCAATGGACATTTAGGTTCTTTTTGGTTATTATAATAATGTTACAATATACATCAGGGGGCCATGATGCCTGATTTCTTAACAGGCAGCATAGTGGAATGGTTAAAAGAATGGAGCCCTAACCTTTATCACTTGGGTTCAAATTCTACCTCAGCCACTCACTAGTCACATGACAAGTTACATAAACTTAGCTTCTCAGTTTTCCTATTTCATAAATGCAGGTAAAACAACTACCTCAAGTGTATTGTTCTGAGAATGAAATGAATTAATACATATAAAGTCCTTGGAATAGTGTCCAGCACACAGAAAATGTTTAATAGGTGTTAGCAGCTCTTACTACGATTGTTGCTTTTTTTTTTTTTTACCACCATACCTCCATCAATACAACTTCTTCTGAATGCCCATACCCTAAAATTAGGTGTTCCATAGAATTTTGAACTCATTAGAGCTGCCTTTCAGATAATAGGAAGAAAGGTATTCGTGGCTATTCCCTGAATTCATGTTTACAATTAGTAATGTAAAACAGGGAAGTGTAAAATCGCGTTTATACACTGTAAACATAAGAGCTACAAGGGGTTTTCAAAAGAACATGAAGGTTAGCCACCAAGATTAGAAATAAGCTGTAAGAAAATAATCAATTCAGGGAATTTTCTTTTTATTGCCCAGCTCCTAGGGGAAGTTGGGAAACTTAGAAGAATGACAGAACATTACAGCTGACTGCAAAAATGAAACAGCAGCATTTCTGTTGATACTGAAGCTCATAAACAATGGTGGAAAGCTAAAATACTACCGGATGGCAATAGGATAGGCAGAGGAAAAGTAAAGATAAGCTTTGGGAAATTGAACTTACTAATAAACCTGTGGAATAAAGAATGTATGCAATATACGTACTCTTAAAGAGAACTTGGTGTTACACGTAGCTGGAACAAAGTCCGTAAAAGGCAAAGAGAAATCAATGTTTAATGTTTCCCCACAGGCTGCCAGATACACTAATGAAAAGAGAAAAAAAAATAACTTCAATAAAACTTAAAATAAAAATTACCTTAAATACATACCTAAAGAAATGAAAGACAATATGCTTAGTCTAATACAAATTGTGAAATACTTCCCTGAAAGCATTATAAGACAATGGAAAAAAGATCAATTCTTGTAACTATTAAAACTATAAATTCAACATTAATTTCCTTTGTTGGTATCTGTCTTAATGAACAGAATACTTAACCTAACCTAATTTGTATGTGCTTACCATTTTCTTGTTGTTTAGTGGAACAGTCAATCCAATTGTGTTGATTAGCAGCCCAAATCATTTCAAATTGATGAAACATGATTTTAAAATTCCATGTATATGGCACAAATGAAAAAATGTCTGGAGCACTATCACTAGACCAGTCTTGAATTAAATCTAAAATTATGGGAGAGACAAAAAGCAAAATTAATTGAAACTGGAAAACAAAATATATTCTAACACCAGTCAAAAATGAATTTTTCTTTTGTAAGTAAGAAGTTTTATACTGAAATATTAAAAGATGACTAAGTATAGCTAAATGATTTAACAGTAAACCAATGTTTACCTACCAATCACAGTTCCAAATAAGATAAGTGTTATGTATTTCACATACCTATTAAAGAAACTTTAGAAGACAAAAAAAAAAACAAAAAAACAAACATCTGATAATCCACTCCCCAAATATCCAACATTGTGGATACGTTTCCTTCTAGTTTTTTTCTATGAAGATTTTTATACTATCTTAGATGCACATATTTTATGTACTGCTTTTTCTCACTGAACTCAAAATTTTTCCATGTTATTTCATACACATTAACAAAAATTTTAATAAGACTTCATTCAAGAGCTTTACCAGGACTTACTTAACCATTTCATAATCTTGCATATTTAGATCCTTCACAAATTTTTGTTATATATAATTTTATTTATATTTCATGCAAGATATTTTACATATTCAGGATTACCTTGTCAGTATAGATTCCAGAATTCAAATGGGTACGTTAAAATTTTCTAAGTTTTTTCAAAATTATTATAAATTACAGAATTGCTTTCTGAGAATAGTGAATCCATTTTTCCTCCTACCAGAAGTGTATGCTTAACTAGTTACTTCACTGTACCCTCTCTCCTGCATTACACTTCTTTCTATCCTTTCCTCCCTCCCTCTTTTTTTTTTTCTGTCTCTGGGGATACAGCTTGATAATACACTGATAATTAAAAACTGTTATCTCCTTTTAGTTGAATTCCTTAATTACAAGTAAGGCTGAACATTTTTTTCATCTTGTTTTACTGATAAAACAAGTACCTAGAGGGTCTACTGTGTGCTAGACTCTCTTGTAGACTCTAGGAATATAATGGTGAACACAAACTTGGCCCTCTTAGTATTTATAGTCAACAATCTCTGATTTCTGATTAGTTGTACTGCTGATTAAATGGTTTTAAGTGTTGCATTTTAAAACTGTGTTCACTTACTTGGTCTGCTTATCCTTTAATACCTATTATTTTAATCTCAATAGGCAAAAACTCTTCATATAAAGACATTAGCATTGATCTAAAACAGTGGTTTCCTCTACTTTTTCTTTGGACATTCACAGTGTTTATGTGCATATACTCCCAGCAATCATATCTTTCAATAAATGGTCTCCCCCTAAAGTTGTCATCTCTATACACTCATAGTACCTAACACAGTGCTATATATATAAAATCAGAATTGTATATATTTGGAAAAGAAATGATTAGAAGGAGTATTATAACACACTTTGACAGCAGACAGTCCTAGTTTAAATTCTGGCTTTGCTGTTTTATAGCAATGTAATCTTGAACAAATACATATTATCAGTTTTTTCTTTTACAACATGAGGACTTCACAGACTTATTGTGAGATGTGAGATGATACATGTGAAGTTTTAGCACAGTAACTGCCACAGGGTAAGTACTCTATGTATGGCAGCACTTATTATTAAAGTAAAAGTAAAAATAATTAAATATTTAAAGTGGTTTCTTTGGTGGGGTGCCTGGGTGGCTCAGTGGGTTAAGTGTTTGACTTTCGTTTGGGTCATGATCTTGCAGTTTGTGAGTTCAAGCCCCATCTAGGGCTCTCTGTTGACAGCTCAGAGCCTGGAGCCTGCTTTGGATTCTGTGTCTCAGCCTCTCTCTCTCTCTCTCTCTCT
>NW_027531015.1:749038-785626 GCF_008692635.1 Crocuta crocuta | reverse complement strand
CTCTCTCTCTCTCTCTCTCTCTGCTTCTCCCCTTTTCATGCTTTCCCCTCTCAAAAATAAACATTAAAAAATTTTTTTTTTAATGAATAAATACATAACATGGTTTCTTTGGATTTTAAATGAGATTTTTAAACTGAAAGATATTATATTCAATAAGGAAATCAGAAGTCAAGTTTATCTATAGAATATTATATGAAATTTAAAATTTAGCTGCAATGCACAGAAGCTTGTGCACACAAAATCCCTCTCTTAATAAAATGGCAAAATAATACATTTAGTATCGAATGTTAATGATTTAAATTAACATTAATAATATGCAGTTTTATTATCTCATCAATAAAAGCCATATGACAATTACCTGTTCTATGAATAAGGAAAAATTCCACTTGACACTTTTACTTTAAATATATTTTTACTTCACTTAACAAGTAATCACAGTGGTTTGTTATACCGCATAGTATCTATGGTCACTATTAAACTTTTACTTCCATATGCCACCCTACCTACCTAACATGACTCCATCCCAATTTTTTAACTTTATTCTTTAGCACAATGGTTAGCAATTGAGAGATGCCCCAAAGTCATCAACGGAATTAATCGACTCTACAATATAAACTTATCATTCATCAAGCTTATTTTCTCACTTTTCTTCTTCATAAATACTTTTAGTCCTGAACTTTTACTCAAACTATTCATCATATCTAAAATAAGTATACTCTTTGGTATCCTCCCTGCTGAAGGAAAACTCTAACCATCTTTAACAACAGCACAATTGGGATCTTTGTCAAAATAAAAAGCTTCTGCACAGTGAAGAAAACAATCAGCAAAACTAAAAGGCAACTGACAGATTGGGAGAAGACATATCAGATAACGGGTTAGTATCCAAAATCTATAAAGAACTTATCAAACTCAACACCCCCCCCCCCAAAAAATATAAATAATCCAGTGAAGAAGAAATGGGCTAAAGACATGAACAAACACTTCTCCAAAGAAGACATCCAGATGGCCAACAGACACAGGAAACAATACTCAACATCACTCATCATCAGGGAAATACAAATCAAAACCACAATGAGATGCCACCTCACACTTCTCAGAATGGCTAACATTAACAATTCAGGCAGCAACAGATGTTGGTGAGGATGCAGAGAAAGAGGGATCTCTTCTGCACTACTAGTGGGAACGCAAACTGGTGCAGCCACTCTGGAAAACAGTATGGAGATTCCTCAAAAAGTTAAAAATAGAACTACCCTATGGCCCAGCAATTGTACTACTAGGTATTTATCCAAGGGATACAGGTGTGCTGTTTCGAAGGGGCACATGCACCCCAATGTTTATAGCAGCACTATCGACAATAGCCAAAGTACTGAAAGAGCCCAAGTGTCCACTGACTGATGAATGGCTAAAGAAGATGTGGTATATATAAATATATATGTGTGTGTATATATTTATATATGCATGTATGTATACACACACAGATATATACACACATATACACATATGTATACATACACACATATACATACACATATACACACATAATGGAGTATTACTTGGCAATCAAAAAGAATGAAATTTTGCCATTTGCAACTACATAGATGGAACTAGAGGGTATTATGCTAAGTGAAATTAGTCAGTCAGAGAAAGACAAATATGACTTCACTCATATGAGGAATTTAAGATACAAAACAGATGAACATAAGGGATGGGAAGGAAAAATAATACAAAAACAGGCACGGGGACAAAACATAAGAGACTCTTAAATACAGAAAACAAACAGAGGGTTGGTAGAGAGGTTGTGGGAGGGGGAGGGGCTAAATGGGTAAGGGACTTAAGAAATCACTCCTGAAATCATTGTTGCACTATATGCTAACTAATTTGGATGGAAATTAAAATATAAATAAATAAATAAATAAATAATTCTCACAAACTGCTAGTGGAGGAAAACCCAGCATGATACTACATAGAAAGCACAGGGTCCACAGCCCAAGAAATATTCTTAAATGTCTCTTCCACTTGCTAGTCTCATGCATCTACCCAAGTCACTGATGTCTCCCTGATTCAATTTCTTCTTATTAACTCAGGAAGAGCAATAACAGCTCTTTTCAAAGTCATGAAGGTAATATAAGTAAATGTTCTTTGGAATATTCTCCAGAGCCATATGCAAATCTCAGTTAATATTACTCTGTCCAATTATAAAGACCATTTTAGATTTTCTGATTACCTTACTTTTCCTGATTACCTTCAGATCACAGTGATTTCCTCTGTATTCAAGTCTTACATCCATTTGTTAGTTTTACTTCATGCTAGTACTCAAAATATACACTGTTTTGCACTGCTTTATTTATGTCTAGTGCATATGCCAATATTCTTGAGACTGATAAACAGTTCAAAACAAGAAATGCCCATAAGCGGTATGTCCATAAATTCTCTGTGGGCTGAGATCGTGGTTTATATATGTTTTGAATCAATTGATATTAATAAGAGACTTTAAACTTTCATTGGTTGCATTTATCTACTTTACACTTCTAGTTAAAAGATTAAGATATAACTGCTAGCAAAACAAACATAAACTCAAATAATCCACTAATCATCTCAGAAAACCAATGTAATTTTATATAAAGTTATTAGCCAGTTTCTATCTTAATAAGTCTTATTAGTTTTTTCTTCAATATTTTATTTCAAATTTCAATATTTTCTTCAATATGGTTTCCTTACCACCTTACAAATACCTTTACTGCTAAATATTAAAAACTATGGTCACAAAATATTTTTACTAAGAGCCTGAACAGCTACTTCTAACAGCTATTTTGTTTTTTGGGGAATTTTTTGGTTTTGTTTTGTTTTGTTTTTTTAAGTAGGCTTCACCCCAGCATGGAGCCCAGTGCAGGGCTTGAACTCAGGACCCTGAAACAAGACCTGAGCTGAGATCAAGAGTTGGAGGCTTAACCGACTGAGCCACCCAGATGCCCCAATATATTTCTCCTTAAACCAAAAGCTGCTCTCATTAGCAGATGGTCTTAAGAAATAACCTGATTTAAAAAAAGGAAGAGGGGCCCCCGTAGGTAGCTCAGTTGGTTGAGCATCCAGCTTTGGCTCAGGTCATGATCTCACGTTCATGAGTTCGAGCCCCATGTCAGGCTCTGTGCTGATGGCTCAGAGCCTGGAGCCTGCTTCAGATTCTGTGTCTCCCTTTCTCTCTGCCCCTCCCCCACTCACACTCTGTCTCTGTCTTAAAAATGAACATTAAATACTACTACTAATAATAATAAAGGAAGCACTTTCTTGATGACTGCCTTACTCATTTAGACATCACATTTTTAAAAGTTACTAAGTTTGTAATAAGTACCAGATATCGTATGAAAGTGCTGAATCTCTATATTGTACACCTGAAACTAATATTACTCTGTATATTAACTAACTGGAATTTAAATAAAAGTTTTTAAAAAATAAGTTATTAAGTTGGTAATCTAAATATTTATGTGGAAAAACTCATCCAAAACTCACTTTATAGTAGGTTGTTAGGCAAATACCCTATAAAATGTCGGTCAATTGTACTGCAGCTTTGCAATATTGTTAATACTACTTTCTTCTCCGCCTTATCAGAGTAAATCTAAATCAATTTTGCTATTACCAGAAAAGATTTCACCTGTCCCTTTGTTTTATATCTTTAATTCCTGAGATTCTTTCTTATCTTTATCTTGAAGCTATCATTGCCCCACACTGAAATCTCTTAAGAACAACTATATTTCACTAATAATTGATGTAAGAATGGTTATTGAGGAATATCAGGCATTCCCTCATTCCAAATTAGTCAACTGTTTTCTGCAGAATTCTGTCAATAGGGAAATATAAAACTGAGAAAAGAGAAAAGCAATTCTTTGTGACCAAGTATGCTCACTCTGAGGCTAAACCTATATTACTCAATAATAGTCATCCTTTTTAAATAATAAATAAGTTTTTAAAGGATTCTAGAAAGCAACAGAAGAAATATGACTAAATGCTAGAGCTATAAAATCTGGGATATGAGAACTTCTGTTCTGTACCTTTATTTTTTCTTTAAATTTCTCCAAATAAATTTTAGAAAAAAAAACCAAAAAGGTGAATTACAATAGGTATATACTTAAAAGATTAGAGATAAAGAAAACAATATAGGATAAAGAAGACTGTAATTTGGAAAATGTGTACTTGGCTGTTTAAAAGTGACTAATACAATGTTCAGTCTAAATGAAAGTGTTATTACAAAATTAAAAGTTTTAAATCTTGAGAAATTATCTATTCCAACTATTCTTAGCACTGCTAAAGTCTAAAAAGGGGAAATGTGAAGGACTAAATGCTCAAAAATAGAAACCTATTTAAAATTTTTTTTTAATTTGTTTAATGTTTTATTTATTTCTAGGAGAGAGAGAGAGAGAGAGAGAGAGCGTGAGCAGGGGAGGGTGAGAGAGAGAGAGAGTCACAGACTCTGAAACAGGCTCCAGGCTCTGAGCTGGCAGTCAGCACAGAGCCCAACGCGGGGCTCAAACCCACGAACCGCGAGATCATGACCTAAGCAAAAGTCGGACGCTTAACCGACTAAGCCACCCAGGTGCCCCAATAGGAACCTATTTTAAAATGTTAATAAAGTGCGGTGCCTGGCTGGCTCAGTTGGTTAAATACCCGATTCTTGATTTCAGCTCAGGGCATAATACCGCAATTTGTGGAATGGAGCCCCACAGTGGGCTCTGCATGGAGCCTGTGTGGGATTCTCTATCTCCACCTCTCTCTGCCCTTGTCACTTTCTCTCTCTCAAAATAAATAAATAAGCAAACATTTTTTTAAAAAAATAAAAAGTTAGCAAAGTTAAAAAATACAAAATCTTAAGTGAAAGGGAAATGGCTACTGCTGAAGAAACTATATATAACATATTCTTGAGCCAGACTAGTTGGGTTGGAATACCAGCTTGACAGACTTACTAGTTGTATGACCCTGAACAAGCTGCTTGACCACACTATAACTTATTTTCCTCATCTGTAAACCAAGGGTAACAATATCGATCTCAGGAATTATTATAAAGATTCAACAATTTAATATATGCAAATTGCTTAGTAAAAGGCGAAAGATTTATGCGATCTGAAGAGAAACCAGAGTATATGCAAATTGCTTAGAACAGAGACACATAAGATGCGCTATTAAGTTTTAGCTATGTTTTTCATAAATCTGAATTGAAGAGTACTTAGTCAATGTTCAACTTCACTCACAAAAGCTTAACTTGTCAGGGATTTTGTTACAATTTCTACTACTGGCACTCTGACGTAAGCGTTAAAGAATTCTGTAACTTCAGGAATGCAGAAGCATTCTATCTAGTCCCCACGGAAAAGTTCCCAATCAAACTAGAAAACAAATATAAAAGACTTATGATTGAACATACTGTAGTAACAACATTATAAAATTTCCAAATTCTAGCAATAGCAAAATTAGGGCAGAAATTATTATCTCCATTTCATAGATAAGGAAACAGAAGGTTAAATAATTAGATAATTTGGCAAATATTATATTGCTAGTAATTAAAGTCAGGGAAGACTATCTATGAATACCTTAATACTATATCCCCAATTATCTAAGAGTACTCAGCACAGATCAGATGCCTGTAATACAGATTTTTAATCAGATGACTGAGAGGAAAGGATGGACGGATGGATGGATGGATAAATGCAGCGATCAGTAAAGCAAATAGTAGAGGGCTCTGGGGTAGCCAATGACTCTGGAAAATCAGACCAATTCTGCTTAGCTAAACTTTTTATGGGAACATTCTTTAAATATGACTTTTTGTGTAGTAATACTTCTGTTAGAGACCAAGACTACATGTTCCTAAACCCATGAGATATGAGTGGCTATTATAATTTGCTTCAAAAAATAGATAATATCAACTCAGTATCCATGCCAATAAAAAGGAATAAGCAGCAGCTCCAAATACAAAATAACATACCCTCTTGCACTGGTGGTAGTAATGTAAATTGGTACGGCCACTGTAGAAAACAGTATGGAGGTTCCTCAAAAACTTAAAAATAGAAGTATCATATGATCCATTAATTCCACTACTGTGTATTGACTCAAAGAAAATGAAAACACTAACTCATAGCACCCCTATATTTACTGTAGTATTATTTACAATAGTCAAGATATGGTAACAAACTAAGTGACCATGGTAGATGAATAAAGATCCGGGGGGACGGGGTGTCAGAGACACGTACACACACACAGACACACACACACACACACACACACACACGCATGCACACATGCACCCACACACCCACAGGGATATTACACAGACATAAAAAAAGAATTAAATTTTGTCATTTGCAGCAACATAGACTTAGAGGGTAACACTAAGTGAAATAAATCAGACAAGGAAAGACAAATGCCATATGATTTCACCTGCATGTTGAATCTAACAAACAAATAAACAAAAAAGCAGAAACAGATCCATAACTCTAGAAAACAAATTGATGGCTGCCAGAGGAGAAGGGGGTAAAGAGGTAAGGATAACAGTTGAAGGGTAGTGAGAGTTACAGGCTTCTAGTAATGGAATGAGTAAGTCATGGGAATGAAAGGCACAGCAAAGGGAATACAGTCAATGGTATTCTAATATCATTGTATGGAGACAAAGGGTAGCCACACTTGTGGTGAGCACAGAATAATATACAGAGTTGTTGAATCACCATGTAGTATGACCAAAACAAATGCAACATGTCAACCATACAATAAAAAAAATTTTTTAAATACTTGATCATTTGAATATACTGTTTGTAGATTACAATAATCGAAACAAAATAATGAAACCATGCTGATGCCTAATTCAAGTAAAGAAAGAAATTGATTCATCCTCCCCAAATTATTCCCACTAGATTGACACAAAGACCAGCCTAAGATAAGTTCTTTCATTTTTTTTCTAAGCCCAATTTTGGGTTCATATTTTTCTTGTTTGAGGTAAAAGAGAAAACAAAGTATCTGTTTTTAAATTTTCCCTTTTATATGCCCAGCCCCAAAAGAAGTGTAAAATAAAGTATGAACTCTATCATCAAATCCCAGAGGTTGAATCTAAAAGCAAAACTTACTGAATGTAAACAAGTTCACTGTGATAAATTTCACTGTATTTACATTTATTAGAAAGTTACCAGTAAAGAAGTTCTTCTGTGCAAAGATGAAGTGGTAGGTGGCTTTATAAACCTCTAGTTCACACTGCCATGTCTGTGGCATGTTCCATATTCGGGGGTAACTGGCATTGATGTGGAACTGCAAACAAAACATTAAGTAAAAATGTTAGAGTTTCAAATGTGACATTGTGTGAAGAGCATTAAAAATAAACTCACACACACTTGTGAGTAATTAAAACTTATTTTCCTGCTGAGCTGAAAAAAAGATCCCTCAAAGATTTCAATGTTACTGTGACTAAACGTCAGTCTCCATGGTTACATCTCGCTCCTTGAAATACTAAGTCATGATGTGGCCAGAGAACTTTAAGAACAATAAATCAGGCTATGGTTTTGATACTGTACTCTAGCTAAACTAACAGAGCAATAGCCAATATCCTTCATTCCTCCTCAAACCAGATCTGTTATGTGAGAGGCTCAGGGTTGGGGACGTGGAGCACAATGCATACTATCACACAGATGTGTGGTCACCAGCTCCTCCCAGGCCAGGTTTCCATTTGGAAGTTTGGCAATTATAGATCTGACATGGTGCTTTGTTGTATATTACATATGTCAAAATTTGGCAAGAGCTGCCTGACCAGGAATAGCATTATTGCAGCATCATTTACCAGCAAGAGCTCAGGAATTCATTAAAATGCTGACTATGCCAGTTTAATATACATTTATGATATTCAATATATTCTTGGTAATCATAAAATTTTCCTTGACTTTACATATATATACCTATATATGTATATCATCTGTAAATATACTTTTTTTTTTTTTTAACAATTAAGGACCTAATGATACCATCTTATAAAAGAATCCTCTCCATCAGCCATTCTACATAGTGGCTTTTGATATTATTGTTACTGTTGCTGTGCCTGATAAATAATCTGCCTGATTAACGAGTCTCAAATCTGAGATTTTAATCATAAGCATTTCCATATTTTTTATAATATGTAGCGCTCTAGGGTATCAATAAAATTTTCTTCTTTTTACCTCACTCATCAAGTAAAAAGCAAAATGACTTATTAAGCCGTAAGAAAGAATCCAAATGGGGTCAGAAACATACAGTAAAAGATCATCTTACTTATAACACAAGAATAGTCTAGTCATAAAATAAAGTTTAAAAATAATATTCCAACAACTTTTCATATTTTTAAAGACCAATACCATATTAGCATTGTGCCTTATATTCACTTAGCCCAAAAGCAGAAGCAGGGCAAAAGAGCGATGCCAGACACAGTCCACAGCACTGGAAATCTACTCCTCTTCACAAAATAGGGTCAAGAGCACCAGTGGTTCTTGTATGAGAAGGTGAACCATTTAATGACTTCCTGGTCATTAAAATTTTATAGTAAAAAATTAAAATCAAATTCAGATTTTATGTATGTATACATATCATTATATACTCTAGACTTACTGCTAACATTTCTGCTTCTAAAAGGGTGCGGTACTGCATACTGGTGGTGGCATCAACATGTAAAAGCTGTCCTTTAATTGCAGGAGTATAACCTAGTAAGTGAAAACATAAAAATTAAGAACCTAAAAAAAAATATATATATATATAGTGATTAAAAAATTGTACTGTAAACAACCCCCATCATCACCCAAAGAGAGAATCCCTGAAAAACGGTGATCAGACACTATATAAAACCCCCCAATGAGGGGAGCCTGCTACCTAATAGGTGACGACTCTCGTTTTGGATGGCTCTAAAGGAGGCAAGTTCCATCTTCATAGAGTATCCATGCTGACTTTGCTTTCCAGTGCAAAACTATAAGCCTACTCTCTAAATGAAGTTTTCCACTATTAAAGACGATTCCCATGTCTTTTCTTCTCCCCTGGACTCAAGGATACCTATTTTCATCATTTTCAACTGTAACTTATGTGATGATAGTTTCTAAACAGCTATTCCTTACGTAATGTCAGTTAGCAAACAACATAGCCCCATTCCGAAAAGAAAAGAAAAGAAAAGAAAAGAAAAGAAAAGAAAAGAAAAGAGAAGAGAAGAAAAGAGTAAAGAAAAGAAAAGAAAAGAAAAGAAAAGCATAGATTACTTCACTTCTTTTCTTGAAGTGCTGCCCTTCTAAGCACACTAACACAACGGTTATTTTATACAGCTAGTTCAACATGCATCCTGCTCTGGGCATTTTTTTTCAAAAGCTTGAATTTTTAAAAAATGTTTTAAATATATTTGAATTATATTTTGTTAATGTTTAAGACTTAAGTCTGTTTTTCCTCAGTTATCTTAAAAGCCAGTTAACTTTTACCAAGAACCTTAGACCCTTAACTCATATAGTTCCACAACCAATGTGCTGTGGCACTTCTCATGAATTCACAATTAAGTATGCTTGAAGTACTGATCCCCTCAGCCCTCAGTGGCTCCCTTACCCTGTACACCAATAACTGTACAAAAAAATTCTGCACAAATACTCCCTATGTGCAATATCAGTTTAAAAGTGGCAGGTAGAAGCACTCCCTTAATTGAACCATTTTCAACTTTGTGCAATTGTCAACTGTCTTTTTCCAATTATGCAATTAAGCCTGTAATTAAGGCTATTCTAAAAGATGTTTTTTCCAATGCATTACCCTCAATCAACCAGTCCTAGAGAATCTCAAGCATCTGACAAGAATCTCAAGACTCAGAATGATTACTCTTTTAAAAACTAGCAAAGGTAAGGCTTAACTCTTCATTAAAATAGCCTCAAAGTTACAGGGAAAAGATACACTATGCCATTCTCAGTCACCATTTCAAAACTGATTATCTAAGCAGGCAGACCCAATTACTACCTGCGTATGAAAGTTAACGAATGTAGTCAACTTCTACCAGCTTTCCTCTTACACCAGCAACAAAAAAAGTTGACAGAACCAAGTAAAGAAAGCCAGGAGTGACATAAAAATTCTTTAATTATATGTAGCCATAGTAACATTGTTGGTTAGTGACTTAAAAATATGGGGGCGCCTGGGTGGCTCTGTCGGTTAAGTGTCCGACTTCAGCTCAGGTCATGATTTTGCAGTTTGTGGGTTCAAGCCTCACATGGAGCTCTGTGCTGACAACTCAGAGTCTGGAGCCTGTTTCAGATTCTGTGTCTCCCTCTCTCTCTGCCCCTCCCTCAGTCATGCTCTGTCTCTCTGTCTCTCAAAAACAAATGTGTTAAAATTTTTTTTTAAATGAGTAAGCTGCTATTCTCTATACTCTGAAGGAAGTGAATAAATAAAGCAGAATTTCATTTTAATTCCTCTCAACTACAAATATAATAAAAAGATAGGAAGAGGAAGGAAAAATGAATGCCTTATAATATTTTAATAAATTTAATGAAATGTATTTAATCACATTATTGACTCGTATCAGAGTCCAAATTTCAAATGCATAGTGAATTTAGATTAGCCCAGCTGAAACTATAGCAAATAAAAGTATTACTTAGTTCTTAAACATGTAATGTTCTGCTTTCTTAAAGTTATATTGTTCAAAGTCCAGGTTTACTCTCTAACAAAATCTATCAACAATATAACCTAAAACAAAACCTATCAGTTATTCAATCAAGTACTGCCCACGTACCAGGTACTGGGTTCAGCACCAAATTTACATCAGTTAAAAAAAAAGACACAGCACTTAGTCTCACAGAGCAACAGACTAATAGGGAAAATGTATGTTAAACAAATTATGCTGAGTCTTACAAAATAGAAGTATAGGGTATAATGAAAACATAAGACCTAATTTAATAAAAATTTTTTTCCTTTCTAAGTGCACAAATAATTTAATTATGTAATAAGTACTGTTAAGTAAATGTAATAGAAAACTGAAAAAGAAAACCCCATTAATATTAGTCTAAATGGGCTAGCAAACTATTATTTATATGTTAATTACTCCCTCATTAATTATTTAAAATAGAAAAGTACTCATTGCAGCTTACCGTTTTCCTCAACTGTCATTGGAATATTAATTTCTAAATATGAGCCAGCTCCTACATTTACATGTACAGCATTTGTTTCCTACCAAAAGAAAAAAATTAATTCACATAAAACAATTATTTTCTCACTAGTTAATTATACTCCCATCTTTCCTTTTCTGTTATTATCACAGACAAAATATAATCATCAATGATATTAAGGTATTAAAAGTTCCTAAGAACAAAAGTTCAAACTTTTACCAAAAATACACTAAAATAATTTAGCCAGGAAAAAAAGAAAATGAGCTAGACTATAAAAGAAAGGTCTATTACTAATTTTTCTAGTTTTGGCACTTAATGAAAGCAATATATACAATTATTGCAGAGGGAAGGTGGTAGGAAGCTCATAGAAATGAATCTAAGTATAGAACTAGTCGCCAGAAAAAGACTCTACGAAACAATGTTAAAATTTTAAACACTATTTTCTACTGTATTATTTCAATAATTACCCTATTTTTGGTAAACAGCAAATCAATTGTAGCATCTGCAATAATATTCATTCGCAGTTCAAAAGCAAGGATCTGTCGTGGTTTCCCAGGCTGTGCAATTTCAGAAACTTTCAGAACTTGATAATCAGGTGGGAAGAAAAACTTCCATAAACAATCTCTATATAAGGAGGTGGAAAGAATAACCTGTTATTCAAGCAAAATTATGTTTATAAGGAAGCAATATCAATATTCTATTGGTATCTATCACTGCTATCTCACTTAAAAATTGGACATGAAATAGAAAAAAATTAACTCACAAAATAACACCTACTCTAATTTCTTTTCAGTAAAAACCAAAAGACTGTTTTCTCCAATGCTTCATACTTCCAGAGTTTTGTGTATTGTCAAATGAGATCTAGGTAAGAACAAATTTGCACTATTCAAGCATTCGGTGAGAAATTAAAAACTTTTAATTGCTTCATTCAAGTAAATCAATTGTCCAAAAGGCAAAGAAAAAACTGAAGAAGAATAGTATAATTAGAATCATTATTCTACTCTGGTTAATTTACTTAACCCTTCTGAGGACACGTGACGTGCTTTCTTGTCTATAAAATAAGAATAACATAACTGCTGTCACAGAATAGATCTGATGATTAAACGACAGCCTACATGGAAAAGACTTGGCATTACATGATGATGGAAAAAATGGCTATTATTTCTACTATTTGTCATAATCATTTTTTTTTTTTAATTTATTTCTAGGAGACAGAGAGAGTGACAGTGTGAGCAGGGGAGGGTCAGAGAGATGGAGTCACAGACTGAAACAGGCTCCAGGCTCTGAGCTGGCAGTCAGCACAGAGCCCGACGCGGGGCTCGAACCCATGAACCGCGAGATCATGACCTAAGCAAAAGTCGGACACTTAACCGACTAAGCCACCCAGGCGCCCCTCATAATCATTATTTTTAATCAATATTCTATCAGTAAGAGTCTGCAGAGCAATAGATCTCTTAAAAGTAAAGAAGCCAAAGTTCTAACATATTTGCCTCCTCTCATCATTTAACAAAGATGAATGAACACAAGGAATTTCCATTTCAGAGTCTCCTATATCAGTCAAAATTACGTAATGTTATTCATAATTCAGAGAAGGTGCTGGTTTGTGGATTTTAAACAGGAAGGGTTGAAAACAGAGTCACGAGTAACAAAAAATGCTACTTGGAATAAATAAGATTAGGAAAAATTAGATGAACAGAACAAAATTTTCAAACTGACCCATCATAGACTATAACTCGCCATGATTAAAGGAGTGTGTATGAAAGGAAAATAACGTCCTGCAAATGTTTTGGCTACAACGCACAAATATTTAAAACTAAGACTATTAAGACATAAAAGACAAAAAAAAATCCAGTATGATCATTAGATGAAAATGGACTATTTGTGGGTAGCAGGATATAATGAAAAGAACAGTGGACTTGAAGGGCTGATTTGAGTCTTAGCTCTAGATGCTATAGTATCATCTTGCCCAAATCACTGAACCTCTCTGCATCTCCATTTTCTCAAAGGTATAGTAAGTTTACCATACCTGTCCTGTGTATCTCACTGGGTTATGAGAATCAAGTGTGAAAATATAATGAAAGTACCTATGTGAAAGCAGTAAGAAATTAAACAATGTCAGGAATGTTTGCATTATTGTAATTATCATCTAAGGATTAAGTACAAATCTCATACAGTTTGTATTTTAACTGTCCTGAAAACTCTCAGAAAGAAAATGTCATGAAGGAAAAGTTGAATATCTTAAAGATTCAGAAAATCATGTAAAGGTGGTAGAAATGAAATCAAAATCTACAAGCTAAAAAGTCATTCTACATCAGAGATCAAAAACTTTTCCCAAAACTGAATGAACTAGCACCCAATAGCAAAACAGTTTTCTTCCTAAATTTCTTACATCTCAGCGGAGGCTAAGAAAACTGACCTTACTATTCATTTCTGATTATAATTTATATTTGTATAGAAATTCAAAATGGGAAAGAAGAAAAGGAAATGGCTACAACTGAGGAAATGCATCATTTGTACATGTAAGTGAGAAGCGAAGTAATACATTAGTATTTTTCTCTTTTTTAAATAAATATGAAAAGTTTTGCTAAGTCCAGATTAAGAAAGGTATCTCCTAACATGGCTACTAAAAACAGTTCATACAGCAAATTTTTCTTTTATATTAACTTCATTGTCATTTCTCTATGTAATACAAAGATCACCTCCTCAGAAGTGAATAGGGCTAACTAGTAAAAGAATTTGTTTGGATTTTCATGTAAATATACTCTAATATTTTTAAGGTAACAAAATTAATATAGTTTAAGAATAATCACGCTTTGTTCAACTCTTTAAAATGCAAAGATATTTATGTATCTGTGTTAAAATACTGATTTTTAATTTTGTCCTTTCAAATGTAACAGTTTGTAACAGTTACATAATGGGATGTAAAAACCCTCATTTCCAACTATTCCACTATATATACAGCATGGCTGTATTTTTCCTGTAACAGAGGAAAAGCCTGATCATAAAAGGAAAATTTAAATACAGTAATTTGAAAAGCATTTGTTTTCTAACCTGAAATTTTAAACTGTTTACTTTCAAGTCTAACAAATAACCTAACCCAGAACTCAATGAGGTACTATATTAGCATGTTGGGAGAGTTTTCAAGTGACAAACTTATTTACTTATGATACAATTATTAATAGCTACATTTAATGGGGCAGATATTCCTACATACTAGAGATATCAAGATTAATAGAACTTTCCAGTTAACAATGTGTATAATTCTTCTAATAGTGCTGGGCAGAAAGCATTTTTTTAAAACAAGTATAAAAAGAGTGTATCAAGACACTATCAGCACTCTTCATTAGTCCAACAATGGCCCAGTAAGTAAGGCCTGCTTCAGTGAATGATTTAGCTTGTATTTCTCCATTCAAGCTAATTTGTGAACAAAACAACTAAACCAGCTTTAGGCAATGTATATTTACATAAAAATTTAGTTATTCCTTCATAATTAGTGGTAAATATCTTTATTTACTTAAAATTCTTTAATAAGTAGAAAAATGTTCAGAATACACTAAAATAATAATTTCTTCAAAATTAATAGAATGACTAAAAAACTTTTTTAAAAAACCTTTCAGACACTGTCCATTACCTCTACTATAAAATCTCTATTTCTTTTTTTGTTTTTAATGTTTTATTTATTTCTGAGAGAGAAAGAGAGAGAGAGACAGCGTGAGCAGGGGAGATACAGAATCCAAAACAAGCTCCAGGCTCTGAGCTAGCTGTCAGCACAGAGCCCGACGCGGGGCTCGAACCCAGGAACCGTGAGATCATGACCTGAGCTGAAGTCAGGCGCTTAACCAACTGAGCCACCCAGGCACCCCTAAAATCTCTATTTCTTAACTTTCTACAAATCTAATGCCTGTAGAAACTTTAAAACAAATGTCATCATGCATTTGCAGAACTCTTCTTTTGCCTCAATTATTTGTCCTCCTCTTCCTTCCTTGGCTAACTCCTACTTAGGTTTCAAAATTCAACTCACATGTTACCTCTACTAAAAAGTCTTCCCCAATTCTTCTCTCCTCTGATGAGTTACGTACCTGTTATGGGAAGAACTGTGTCCCCTAAAAATTCATATGTTGAAGTCCTAATCTTGAGGACCTGAGAATTTGATGTTTGGAGATAGGATCTTTAAACAGTAATTAAGTTAAAATGAGGTCATTAGGGTGGGCCCTAATTCAATATGAGTCATTTCCTTCTAAGACAAGGAAATGTGGACACAGAGGCCTACAAGACATATAAAGGGAAGACCACGAGAAGATAGCCATCTACAAGCCAAGGAGAGAAGTCTTGAAACACATTCTTTCCTCACAGCCCTCAGAAGAAACCAAACCTACCAACACTTTGATCTGGGAATTCTAAACTCCAAAATTGTGAATAATGTCTGTTGCTTAAACCACAGTCTGTGGTACTTTGTTATGGCAGTCTAAGCAAACTAGTATAGTACCTTTCTGAGTTTTTCACTGAGACTTTTTTTTACCTCTCTTATAGCACTTAATAAAACACTTTTGTTTCTCTATCCTCACTAATACTAAACTACAGATGTCTTTTATCTCTGAATCTCCACAGCCTCAACAATTCCAGGCATATTCATTGATTAAATACAAAAGAAAAAACACAGGAATCAATAAATACACTCCTCATTCACCATTTTTCTAACGAATTAGTCCCTCCTTTAGAGTGAACTTGCTTATGCCAATTTCTCTACAAACAAGTTATAATTTGAATTAAAATGTTTTGTGATACCTTACCCTGCCATAATAAAAAAAGCTTATAAAAATATTAAGCTACTTTTTATAAAAATTATAGTGTTGTCTTAATACATTTAAAGACTTACTACAAATATAATTTACTCTAGTACCTCTGCCTATCGGCCCATGGCCCATAGTTGAAATCCGTTCCTTTACCACAAACTATATCCAATCCCCAACATGGAGGCAAATCTTGTAATTTGCAATCCTCACTGCTCATTTCTCCTTCAGTATTTTCTTCTGTTTCTTCTGGAACAAGTCCTGTATTGCAGAATACACAACATAGAGGCAATTACTTAAAATTACTGTTAAAAGATTCCCTAGATCAGGAGTTCTAAAAACATTTTGATTTCAGTAATCCTTTACACTCATAAAATTAGTGAGGATGCAAAGTAGGATTTTCTGGTATTATCTCTATCAAAATTTACTGCATTCAAAACGGAAATTGAGCAATTTTTATAAACTTTACTTTTAAAGTAACAAAGAACACACTACATGTTGACATAATGTTTAATAAAAATGAACTGATTATATGTTGAAATAATGAAATGCTTCATAAAATTTAATGAGAATATGAAAAAACTATTAAAAAAATGAAATTTTAATTCTATTTTTAATGAAAATACTTTCTAATGAAAAATAACCATATTTTCTAAAACAAATTAATTTGATAATAAGTGTTGGCATTGTTTTTACTTTGGCAAATCTCTTTAATGTCCAGCTTAATAAAAACAAGTGAATTCTCATAGCTGCTTCTGCATTTCATCTGTTGTTCAAGGATTTGAAGAAAACCTAGCCTCAAATAAACAGGTATTCTAATAGTTTTTTTCAGATAATTTTGGGTCATCTTCTCTGACACTACACTAAAATTCAGCATGTGGTAGTTTCTTACAAGTTAGTTGCAAATGTGGAATCTGAAACCCTATCAATGAATTTTTCATACCCTGATACATTAAACTTTACTTCTCTCTCTTATACTTTGAATAGATCTTTTAACCATGGCATGACTTTGTAATATCCTACATTTGGAAAATATCAGTTCACAGACATATGTATATGCTTCCCAAACATTATTAAACATTTTAAAAATTAATTTGTTAATATCACTGTTGGTCTCATCAGAAAAGTCCTCCCACTCACAGTAGCAAACCCAAATATTCCAAAATTCTTATTTTTTATGAGAACTCAAAATCATAGTTTGTCCCTAGTCGCTTCTTCAAGTGAAACTCGTGCTGCATGAAAAGAACAAACAGTTCAGCTTGGAACTCAACTATCCCAAGTGCTTTTCCTCCAAACATCAGAATACTTTGGTATGCTGTATATCTGCATTATGTGTACTCGCCATTTTATCACAACTGAATACTGAAAAGTTTACTCAAGGGTCAAGATTTGATAAAAATAATTGTTACTTCTTAATCAAAGACATTTTAAAGTGACACTGGCATTTGTTGTTTTACTATAAAGGTGTGGCAGTGAAAAAGACAGTGATTAGCAGTACACGGAGCTTAATTCATGCTAAAGCACCAACAGCTTTACCCATCATTGCTTTTGTACCAACAGTGAAAATGTCAATATGGTGAAACAGGCAAATAACATTCTAGCTTTATTTTGAAAATACTTTGACTTCACAAATCCCATGAAAGGCAGTAAAAGGCCAGAAGTAGGAAAAAAGAGCTAAAAGTCTAATGCTTAGCTACTTTTGTAAAATTCAAACCACTTGTGAGGCATTGTAACCAGCTAGATTTCAATCCTTAAACTTTAAGCCTCAAATCTAATATACCATGATTATTTTCTTAAGATAGTATGAACTACCTTAATTGTCACCACATTCTCTAGAGATTTTCACAGAAGGTCACTTACTTTCACAATTTTTGAGGTATACTTCTAAAAACAGAACTGAACCAAAGATTCCTATATTGTTCTCCTTTGGTCTGAAATAAATATTTAATTTTTGACAAATGACATTGACATTCTTTAGGCAAGCATTCTGACATCCACATTTCCCATTTATTGATGTTTATTTTATCCTAAGGAGACTTAAAACATCATTAAATATCAACACTTCGTAGAAGAAACAGAACTGTAGCTATGAAACATACTTTCAAAGATTAATACCTGGTTCATCCATGTAGTAGTAGATGTCAACATCATTTGACTGCATCACCACAAAACCTTCTCCCATTAATCTTGGTGGTCTAGAAGAGGAGGGGAGAAGGCAAACTAAGCACATCTCCGGAAAATAAAATGTTCAATATTCTACTACATGGCAATGAGAAAGGATGAAATCTGACCATTTGTAGCAACGTGGATGGAACGTTGCCTAGGTGAAATAAGACAGGCAGAAAAGGACAGATACCATATGTTTTCACTCATATGTGGAACAGGAGAAACTTAACAGAGGACCATGGGAGAGGTGAAGGGGAAAAAAATAGTTGGGGAGCCCTAGGGAGGGAGGCAAAGAGACTCTTTTTTTTTTTTATAGTTTTTTTCATTTTTTAAACAGAGAGACAAAGCATGAGTAGGGGAAGCATGAGTAGGGGAGGGGCAGAGAGAGAGGGAGACACAGGCTCCAGGTTCTGAGCTGTCAGCACAGAGCCCAAGGCGGGGCTCGAACCCACGAACTGTGAGATCATGACCTGAGCCGAAGTCAGATACTTAACTGACTGAGTCACCCAGGCACCCCAAGAGACTCTTAAAGACTGAGAACTGAGGGCTGATAGGGGTGGGGGGAAGGGGAATGATGGGCATAGAAGAGGGCACTTGTTGGGATGAGCACTGGGTGTTATATGGAAACCAACTTGACAAGAAACTAAAAAATAAAATGTTCAGTATTCTAATTATGGTAGTAATAGGGGAAAACAAAAAGAGAAAAAAATCTAAAAAGCAATCAACTGTAGCATCTTGAAAAGGGTAAACATCATTCACAGGGACAAGGAAGTGTTCCATAGCTAGATATTCCATATTAGACTAAATAATAAAGTGGCACTAAAAAATTTTTAGTCAATATATTAGTTTCAGAAAGAAAAAGAAAAAAGAAAATTTGTTTTACATTTTTTAAGATTGAAATGAGAGAAATCAATTTAAACAAAGTTTAATTAAATACAAGAGAACAATGATCACTACAATTATATTCTGCATTTGCAATAAAAATTTAAAACTAAGCTTAAAATTCAACCATTTTAAATTAACAATACTTTATAACTGAATAAGAAATATTTTATATATTTCTAAAATAAACTTTAATCTTTCAGAAACATTAAATTAAAAAATGTTAAGTCATTTTTTTTCTAACAACTTTATATTATCTATTTCCAAGAATATTTAGTTGATCAACTTGAAAACACTCTGGAATGAATGTCTCTCTACAATCACTTTCTCACAAACTTTATTTGCTTTGATTCAGCAACCTTTCTCTTTGTCATCCATACACAACCACATCTTCCTTGCATAGCAAAAGGAACTTCTCAGTTATAAGATAATATATACAAATTCAGCAATCTTCTTCTAAGTATGTGTTAAACGGGGGCACCTAGGTGGCTCAGTCAGTTAAGGTCTGACTCTTGATTTTGGCTCAAGTCATGATCTCCCTGTTTGTGGGGGTTTGTGGATAGAGCCCTGTGTCAGGCTCCATGCTGACAGTGTGCCGCCTACTGGATTCTCTCTCCCCCTCTTTTTCTGCTCCTCCCCCACTCACGTGCTCTCTCTCTCAAAATAAACTTTAAAAATACGTATTAAGTGACAAAAGTTAATGTTTAATATCATTTAATCTCCACTCCTACTTCTGAAGAGTGAAAAATACAATTTTAAATCTTTTTACAAAAATTAATAGCAAAACATCTTTTATGTTACTCTAGTAATTTTCACAAAATCCAGACTTATTCAATATTATAATTTTACCCATAAATATAGAAATGTGTACACAGCCCACATTCTACAAGATGCTTAGCAAAATCTGTGGTTAAGAGTGAGGTGAGCTAAACACACAGCCTCCTTGGTTCTCAAGTAGGGAAAACTTCTACATCATTCTACCCAAGCCCCAGAAAATCTAATACAAGACAGCCAAAAGTTAGAACTAAGAAGGAATATTCATGCTTCTTATAACTTCATAAGCTTTATATTGCCTACACACAAAGATAAAAGCTGCGACATAGTGGAAACTTATTACATATACATTTAAATTACACAAGTGCAACCACAGAGTCTCCATCACAAAAAAGAACAGATTGAGAATAACATAAAGACATGAGGCTCTTATCCCCCCATGAGCCTGTGACCTGGAGTCAGATGAGAGTAATGTGTCTGCTGTTCCTTCAGAGTCCCATTCCATTCATATGAAAGCATCCCACCACAATGAGAGTGAGTTTAGTCTGCATCCTTCACACAATGTGTCTAGTGGGTATTATTCATACAATGTGAAGCAGCTACTTCACTGAAGACAAAACAAATCTGGAAAGCTAGACAGAAAATAGTACTCCACTATACTGCATTTATTGAATATACTATTAATTCATCCCTCCCAAAAATACAAATCTACCTGTTATACATATTTTCTAAAATACAAACATGAAAGTTTAACTGCCCAAAATAAGTTTCCCAAATACAGTGAGAAGGAAAAAGGTACCATTATAGTTCTAATCTTTTAGAAAATATTTAAAATTAGAGTTCATCAAAGAATAGTATATCCATTTATCTTATAAAGACTACACTGTTAACTGATTTAATAGAGAAATATACTCAATTATTGCCCAATATGTAACAATAAAAACTTAAAAGGATGCTGAAGATTCTAACTGATATCTATATTAGATATAAAGAAGTTATTTTTATAACTTTCTTACTCATCATTTTGAAGACCAACATATCTCGGACTGGGAACAAGCATGACTCGAACATTTTCAAGCTTTCCTTTCACAATATGCATAAATTGATCAAGATGACTGGAAGGTGGCTTTGTAGTATAAGTTAAGAAAGCATCATCAAAGTTGATACATAGAGTCTGAGGTTGGTAATGATTTCCAAAGGCCAAACGTCCCTAAAAAGTAGACAGGAGACATTATGATATAATATACAAGCCATATTTTTTCCCTTGTTGACCTAATAACAGACATTTTCAAACAACAACTAAATGTTGTTTAAACATTTAGTATTGTTGTATAAACAACTATAGTTCCACTTTAGAACTATATAGTATTCAAACTACCCCACTGATCAATTTAGACCGGTGTTTAAAGAAATTTAAGTACTTGTGAATAAATAGCCCTTATAACCTAATAAATTTGTGCTAAGATAGTACTGATGTTAAAATAATTCTTTCATGCTTTATGAACTTTGGAACCAAAACAACCCTAAAAATTACTTTATTTTCTCAAGTGAAAAGTTTATTTGCAAAAATAAGAGGCTCTGTTATTAACCCACTAAACATTAATTGCAGTAGAATTTACTTACTGTGCTCACATTAACTTTTATGACTGGAATAAGTGATCTCCATGAAGACGTGGGGTCCTGAGATTCTGTTTTTACTTTAACTCTGAGGAAATAATAAAAATAAAAATAGACATACATAAGAAAAACTTAAATAGCCATGAATATAGTTGGCTTCTTCACAATACACATTAATACCAGCTACAACTTTCCAAATACATCTAATGACTATGCCAGTAAACAAACTAATGACAGCATCTAACAGAATACTAATATCTTTAAATATCTCTTGGAACGCACTCTATGATATGATACCTTAGACAGGCAAGGTATAATAACAAAACTATTTTTAGAGTGATAAGGTTTAATGACAAAAGTATAAATTACAATACGCTCTCATTACATTATACTCATTATATTACAACATGACATTTTAGAAGACAACCCAAATTATTTTTTAAGGCAACTTAAATTATCAAAAGAACAAATGACCAAGGTACAAGTCACTTTGACATTGCCTATTGTTTTAAGCACTTTTGACTACTCACCTGATCTTTCCCTCCCCTATCTTCATCACTTTGTGACAAAATAATTTCTTCTCAATAAAATGAAAATAAAAATATAGGCCAAGATTAAGAAAAAGTGGCCACACACAAAGTACAAAAAATTTAAGATACCATATTTCACAAGTCACTAAAGATTTCAGATGAGAACACAAGGCCTATCTCTTCAATAACCCAGTAACTCCTAATTCACACTTCTGAAGCCATCTCCACTAATGTACCCCTCAGTGCCTAAAACAAAATTTGAAACTGACCTCACTACCCCCCTACCCTCTAACCTCTTTCTCTTAAGGTTCCCTGAGCATGACCACTGATTAAATTACAAGCTGGATTCATTATTGATTCCTCCTTCTTACTCATTCTCCACATCTAATCTATCACTGTCTAACAGATTCATTTGTCTAAATATACATGGAATCCATCTACCTTTCTCCCTTCTCCTTGGAACCAACCCAATTGATGATCATCTCTTCCCTGAATTGTCACCTCTTTCTTCCCTTCTCAAAATGTATAAGTTTTATTTCATTTTGTCTTATTGCAATAGGTAGTACTTAGGAGTGGAAAGGAAGGATGAAAGGGGACATCCTTGCTTTGTACCTGATCTTAGTGGGAAAGTTTCTAGTTTCTCACCATTAAGTGTATTGTTAACTGTACAGTTTCTATAGATACTCTTTATCAAGTCAAAGAAGTTCTCTATTCCTAGTTTACAGTGAGATTTTAATCATGAATGGCGGTTGGATTTTATCACATACTTCTTCTGCATCTATTGATATGATCATTTGATTTTTCATTTTTAGCCTGTTGATTTTTGAATGCTGAGATAGCCTTGTATACCTAGTAGCTTTTTAAAAGTAGATGAGGGCATTTATTGTCAAGTATATATTTAATGGATATTCTGTCCCAGGCACTGAGTTGAGAGCCGGGGGATATTGAGAATATGACAACAGTTCTGTTTTGAGGGAATCTGTAGCCTAGAATGGGAGTAAGAATAGTTAACAGGCAATTTTAGTGCAAGAAGTGTTACCATAGGGAATAAGAGAATTTAGTGGGCACACACAGAAAGATCAGGGAGAGCTGGGACACCTGAATGGTGAAGGAGTTAGGCAAAGAATATCAACAGTCTTCCATAGGGAAGAAACATCTGCAACACAGAAGTTGTTTACTGAAGCAGGAGTAGATTGGGGTGGGGAAGGAAGAAATAAAACCTACTATGTTTGCAGATGATACAATCTGACACAATCTGTGTAGACTATCTGAAAGAACCTACAAAAAGACTCTTGGAACCAATAAGCAAATATAGCAATGTTGTGGAATTCAAAGTTAATATTATATAGAAGTTCATCACTTTCCTATATACCAGCAATGAACAAGTGAAATTTGAAATTAAAAGATAATACCATTTAAATTAGCACCCACAAAATGAAATACTTACAAATTTAACAATACATATAGAAGATCTACATAAGGAAAACTATAAAACTCTAATGAAAGATATCAAAGAAACAAATAAATGGAGTGATATCCCACGTTCATTGATAGGAAGATTCCATATGATCAAGAGTTAGTCTTTCTCAACTTGATCTACAGGTTCAACATAATCTCAATTGAAATCCCAGCAAGTTGTTTTATGGATATTAACTAATTGATTCTAAAGTTCACACGGAGAAGCAAAAGACTCAGAATAGCCAACACACCACTGAAGGAAAACAACAAACTTGGAGGACTGACACTACCTGACTTCAAGACTTCCTTTAAAACTACAGTGATCAATGCCAACCTAATTTCCTAGGAGAAGAAGGATATCTGGGCTTATATTTTGGACCACTTCTTAAAGCTCTGTTAAGGTATACTTTGTATACATGACATGCAAAAAAGTGCACTTATCTAATGTTAACAATTTGGTAAACTTTGACACATATATAAAGTAATGAAACAAAAAAAAGAAACTACAGTAATCAAGACAGTGTGGTACTAGTGAAAATATAGACACGTAGGTCAATGTAACAGCTCAGAAAGCCCAGAAACAGATGAAACAAAATCATATATTTGTATATGCACCTTAAATATATATTTTGTACATATATTCACGAACACGCACTCAAAAGGAAAAAAAGCAAATAGATAACAATAGCCATCAATATGGAGAAAAGTAGGACTAGTTAGCAGAACAGGACTGCTTTTATATTATATACTTCTGTATTATTTGAATTTATGAAAGAATTATAGAATTATTTATCTGAATATAAGTCTTAGTAAAAGTACAAAAAAAGATTAGGCTGTGTTTAGGTGAGTAGCGTTGGTGATATTCTAATAAAAGCAAATGTTTAAATGTTGGAGATTAATAAAATTCAAGTGTGACAATGAACCTTTCAATTTTAGACTGGGTTCTTGTTCTTCCATTTTCCCGTGATTTATCATCCTCTTTCTTGGGTGGAATTATTGTTGGTTCCAAACCAAACAATTCTTGAAGACGTCCATAAAGATCTGAACGGTTATATACATGAAATTCAAAGTCATTGACTGTGATGTATAATCTGGTTTCTGCCTTTGGATCTAAAGATACCAATTACAAAAAAAAAAGTTTTTAGTCAACATTTTAAAAGCTTTAGGCAAAGGTTTTAGTAAAATCTTATTATCACAACTAAAATAACTCAATTTATTTTAAATAGAATCTAAGAGAAAGAGAATTGTAAAAATTTTTAAATATATTTAATTTATATAACATAATTCATAAAAACATATAAATATATTTTTAAAGGATATAAAACACAGAATGAGGAAGGAAAAAAACTGATGTTACCACAGTATTCCAATTTAGCATTCTAAAACAACCTGAATTTCTGTCTGTGTACCGACAGAATTTAAAGACTTTATGCTAAGAATAATAGCAAAGTACCATCTACAGATTAAAAGTAAAACTTTATCCTAACAACAAAATTACAGTAAAATAGGGGCGCCTGGGTGGCTCAGTCGGTTAAGTGTCCAACTTCAGCTCGGGTCATGATCTCACGGTTCGTGGGTTTGAGCCCCACACTGGGCTCTGTGCTGACAGCTAGCTCAGAGCCTGGAGCCTGTCTTCGGATTCCATGTCTCCCTCTCTCTCTGACCGTCCCCTGCTCACACTGTCTCTCTCTCTCTCTCTCTATCTCTCTCTCAAAAATAAATAAAACATTAAAAAAATTACAGTAAAATATAAATAGTAAAATGTTCAAAGTAAGATGCATTTAAACATTACATTAGTATTTAAATTTTTACATAATAGAACTAAGATTTTTCATAAAAACTGTACAATACTAAAACCAAGATCTTATAAATTGAAAACTTCAAATAATAATCTTCTCAAATAAAAAATATAATTACCATAAACATAAGTAACAAGAGTAATTAAAAAATCTAACTACAAGAGAAATAAATGGAGCACTTGTTTCTACTGAAAAAAAAATAATCTAAGACAGTCAGAAAAAGTACCACAGTCAGTGCTTTCTTTTGTACTCTTTTTACTTATGTTCTACGGGGGCGGGGAGTTGAGAGTGCTTTTCTTTAACCTTTATCTATTTTTCTCCCTATAAAATTCCATTGAAGGACCATTAAAATTAGATATGATCAGTTAGAAGGACTATGGAGAACTGTTATTAACTTTCATTATAGTAGCTTACTCTGTGGTTTATTTTTGTTTTGCTTTGTTTTTTTTCAAGTTTTTATTTAAATTCTAGTTGGTTAACATACTGTAATATTGGTTTCAGGAGAAGAATTTAACGACTCATCACTTATATATAACACCCACTGCTCATCACAACCAGTGCCTTCCTTAATACCCATTGCTCATTTAGCCCATCCCCTATACACCTTCCCTCCAGAATTGCTCGATTTGTTCTCTTATAAGAGTCTCTTATGGTTTGCCGCCCTCTTTTTTCTATATATATGATATACACCTTTAGTAATGTACCAAATTTCATCAAAATTAATTTCTTCTTCAGTTTCTAGCAAACAAAAAAATCACATAAAATGTCAACCACCCTAAATAAATATAAATTTTATTATAAATAAATAAATAAATGAAAAATACTATCATTCATACTTCAAAAATAAACTATGAAAAAGGAATCAAAAACTTTCATTTTTAAAAAATTTATTTATTTATATTGAAGTTAGTTAACATACAGCATGGTATTGGTTTCAGGAGCAGAACCCAGTGCTTCATCACTTAAATTTAACACCCAGTGCTCATCCCTTAAGTGCCCTCCTTAATGTCCATCACCCGTGTAAGCCCATCCCCCGACCCACTTCCCTCCAGCAACCCACAGTTTGTTCTCGAGTCTCTTATATTTGCCTCCTTCTCTGTTTTTAATCTTATTTTTCCTTTCCTTCCTCTATGTTTATGTGTTGTGCTTCTTAAACACCATATGAGTTAATTCATATGATATTTGTCTTTCTCTGAGTTATTTCACTTAGCATAATACACTCTAGTTCACTCATGTTGTTGTAAATGGCAAGATGTCATTCCTTTTAACCACTAAGTAGTATTCCATTGTGTATGTGTGTGTGTATATGTATATGTATGTGTATATGTGTGTGTGTGTATACGTGTGTGTGTATATGTATATACATATATATATGTACGTATACATATACATACATACACACACACACACACACACGCCATTTTTTTATCCATTCATCAGTCGATGGACATTTGGGTTCTTTCCATAATTTGGCTATTGTTGATAGAGCTGCTATAAACATTGGGGTGCATATGTCCCTTCGAATCAGCATTTTTATATTCAATCTGAATTTCTAGTGTGCAATTGCTGGGTCATAGGATAGCTCTATTTTTAATTTTTTGAAGACTCTCCATACTGTTTTCCAGAGTGGCTGCACCAGTACAAAAGGGTTCCCCTTTATCTATCCTCACCAACATCTGTTGTTTCCTGAGTTAATTTTAGTCATTCTGACAGGTGTGAGGTGGTTATCTCATTGTGGTTTTGATTTGCATTTCTCTGATGAGTGACGTTGAGCATCTTTTCACATGTCTGTTAGCCATATGGATGTCTTCTTTGGATAAGTGTCTATTCATGCCTTCTGCCCATTTCTTCACTGGATTATTTGTTTTTTGGGTGTGGAGTTTGACAAGGTCTTTATAGATTTTGGATACTAACCCTTTATCCAATATGTCATTTGCAAGTATCTCCTCCGATTCTGTAAGCTGTCTTTTAGTTTTCCTGATTGTTTCCTTTGCTATGCAGAAATTTTTATCTTGATGAGGTCTCAATAGTTCATTTTTGCTTTTACTTCCCTTGCCTCCAGAGCCATATCTAGCAAGACTTTGATGTGGCTGAGGTCAAAAAGGTTGCTGCCTGTTTTCCCCTCTAAGATTTTGATGGCTTTCTGTCTCACATTTAGGCCTTTCATCTATTTCGAATTTATTTTTGTGTATGGTGTAAGAAAGTGGTCCAGGTTCATTCTTCTGCATGTAGCTGTCTAGTTTTCCTAGCACCATTTGCTGAAGAAACTTTTTTCCAATGGATATTCTTTCCTGCTTTGTCAAAGATTAGCTGGCCATACATTTGTGGGTCCGGTTCTGGGTTCTCTATTCTGTTCCATTAATCTATGTATCTGATTTTGTGCCAGTACTATACTGTCTTGATGATTACAGCTTTGTAATACAGCTTAAAGTCCAGAATCGAGATGTTTCTTGCTTTGGTTTTCTTTTGAAAAACATTACTTTGGCTATCTGAGGTCTGTTCTAGTTCCGGTAAATTTTAGGATTGTTTGTTCTAGCTCTGTGAAGAATGCTGTTGTTATTCTGATAGGGATTGCGCTGAATGTGTAGATTGCCTTGGGTAGTATTGATATTTTAACAATACTTGTTCTTTCAATCCCTGAGCACAAAGTGTTTTTCCATTTCTTTGTGTCTTCTTCAATTTCTTTCATAGGCTTTCTATAGTTTTCACTGTACAAATCTTTTATCTCTTTGGTTAGGTTTATTCTTAGATATTTTATGGGTTTTGATGCAAATATAAGTAGGACCCATTCCTTGATTTCTCTTTCTGCTGCTACATTATTGTTGTATAGAAATACAACCAATTTCTGTATGTTGGTTTTATATTCTGTGACTTTACTGAATTCATATTTCAGTTCTAGCAGTTTTCTGAAGGAGTCTTTTAGGCTTTCCATGCAGAATATCATGTCATCCGTCAAGAGTGAATGTCTGACTTCTTCTTTGCCAATTTGTATTTTTATCTTTTATATCTTTTTGTTATCTGATTAGGCTATGACTTCCAGTACTATGTTAAATAAGAGTGGTGAAATGGACATCCCTGTCATGTTTCTGATCTTGGGGGAAAAGCTCTCAGTTTTTTCCCATTGAGGATGATATTATCTGTGGGCCTTTTATATATGGTTTATCCCTACTTTCCCTTCAAGAAAGGATATTGTATTTTGTCAAATGTTTTTTCTGCATCTATTGAAAGGATCATATGGTTCTTATCCTTTCTTTTATTAATATGGTGTATCACACTGATTTGCAAATAGTGAACTAGCCCCACAGCCCAGGAATAAATCCCACTCGATCATGGTGAATAATTCTTTTATTGTTGAATTTGATTTGCTAGTATGTTGTTGAGAATTTCTGCATCCATGTTCATCAGGGATATTGGCCTGTAATTCTCCTTTTAGTGGAATCTTTGTCTGCTTTTGGAATCAAGATAATGCTTGCCTCATAGAAAGAGTTTGGACACTTTTCTTCCATTTCTAATTTTTGAAACAGTTTGAAAAGAATTGCTATTAACAACATTCATTTTTTACAGAGTAATACTTTCAATTCTATTTCAATCTAGGTTTTCTCCTTCATTATTTCCTAAGATAATGGGGGAGGGGGGAGTAGTTAAACCTAATCCTTAAAAAAACAAAAAACAAAAATCAGTGTTTAGAAGCTTTAACTTTTCTGGTATTTTTCAAATAGCTCTTGACCTATGTTCCCTCCTATTTCTTCAGATTTATCACAGGATTAAAAACTAAGGCAACTCCCTAAACTATTACAATCAAGTATTTTTGCCCCTTTTCCTTGCTGTAGGTCAAATTCTTAAATAAAATAAAAATAGGAAACACCAGATTTTAATACATTTGAAGTATTTAAGACTTGATAGTAATATTATTATCCATTTTTAAGTAAGTCATCAAACACTATCACTGATTATGTTTAAATCTTTTCTCAGTAGTCATCCCAACCTCTTCCCAAAATGTCAGGGTCAAATATCCAGAAAAGTACTCAAATATCTCCAATTTGAAACGTTGACAGGTGACAGATATCTCACACTTGGCATATCCAACCAAACATCTGATTTTCTCACCTGAGCTTACTCAATAATATTCCTCATCTTATCAATAGTATGTCAGTCTTTTCAATTGCTCAGGCTAAAAAAACTGCTTGCTTGCTTTCATGTCCAGATAGTATCAGCGAATTCTGTCAGATTTCCTTTCAACATGTATCCAAAATCCAACCACTTCTCACACTCTGGCCCAACTTACCATCAATTTGCACCTGTTTTAATACAAAAGCCTCCTAACTGGTCTCCCTGCTTTTTGCCCTTATTCACCTTACGGCAATGCCTTACACATTGGCCAGATCTTACGAAAACCTAACTGAAGTCATGTCCCTCTTCTGTTCCCTCACTTTCTAATGTCTTCCCCTCCCACTCAGATTAATATCAATATCCTTTGAGTGACCTATAAAACCAATTCTCTTTGGGGTGCCTGGGTAGCTCAGTCGGGTTAAGTGTCCAACTTCAGCTCAGGTCATGATTTCACGGTTCACAAGTTCGAGATGCACATGGGGCTCTCTGCTGATAACATAGAGCCTGGAGGCTGCTTTGAGTTCTGTGTCTCCCTCTCTCTTTGTCCCTCCCCTGCTCTCTCTCCCTCTCAAAATGAATAAATATTGAAAAAACAACAACAACAACAAAAACGTTCTCTTCTCACCTAATCTTCCCTCCAAAGTAACCAGTCTCCATTTTGGTAATTAAATAGGAACTGAACAACCAGGAAATGTTCTTCTCCCATATATTTACAATTCATTTCCTTTCTTGTTTCATGTTTCTGTTTAACTATCCCCAATCAATGAAGCAGTCCCTGATTTCCCTATGTAAAACAGTGCTCTCCTTGCAAACCAGAACTCCCTATTTTACTGAGTCTGCTTTTTTTCCTCAATGCCGTATTTTCCTCACCCATTCCTCAATGCTATATATATTTACTTGCTAATTACCTGAATCCCTCAGAACCTGAATGAAGCAAGCTCTGTAAGAGAAGGGACTTGTTTTATTCACTGTTATATCCCTGGTATCTACAACAATTCTCACCACATAAAAAAATTCATTTGTATGAAAGAATAACAGAGCACCTTACTACAATTCACACTCCTAAGTAAAACAAAAATATCCACAGATTTTTGAAAACCCCACATGTAGAAGCATAATAACTGCAAAGTAGAATATTTTTCTATCCCCACATTGACCTATAGAAGTATGAACTAATTATTATACAATTCTTCAAAGTCATAAACAACTCAATCAAAATTTACCTCAAAACTCATTTAGTTCATTTGTTTATCATGACCCCTGAATACGAATGCCCTGATCATTAGGACCATGCTATAAAAGTCACTGGATGAGCTGCAGAAGCAGCAATGGGGAAAATTAAGAGTCTGGACTAGCTCCTAATTAGATCAGCAGTGACGAATAAACAAACAGTGACTGTATAAAAAATGGAAACAGGAGTCCTCTTTTTTCTTCACAATTTGATGGACATGCACAAGCGACCCTCTTCCTTCAATATAACTGATAATATATGAATATGACTATATTAACTTAATAAAGACACCAAGGCACAAAGGTAGAGAAAGTATCAGTCTCTGAAAGTATTTTGACAACACTAACACTAAATACTTGATACTAAAATACTAGAAGGGCCCCTCAATAACACCTTCCCTATTTTCCCAACATTTTTGCATTAATTATTATTTATTGTTGCCTAGAATGCAAGCTCCATTAGAGAAGCATTTTTCCTATTGTGTTCACTATTACATCCCTGATGCCTAAAATAATGTCTGACACATAAGAGGCGTTCAATAAATATGTTAAATCATTAAATAGAAATAAGTGGGTTTTTTAACCTTTCAATTTATACTGAATTCTTTTTTTTAAATAATCTTCCACTTCATAATGTGATACAATGTTCATAATGATAAAAGCAGCTCACCTCTATTGAACATATGCTCTGTTCCAGCCACTGTTCTAGACACTCTACTCACCCAATCTCATTTAATCCTCACAGCAACCCTGGCAGTTGGAGCCTAAGACTGCACAAATAGAAAGTAGTAGAAGAACCCAAGATTCTAAATACTGGGTCTTCACCACAAAATAAAATTATTTATCAATTATATTAATAAATGTAATGATGGTTCCAAAAAAATGTTATTAATCCCTGAAAACAGAAATGTGTCAAGAATCCAGTTATTTCTTTGTAATTTTAGGAAAAACTGATCAACAGTCAAACCTTAAATGCAGTATTTAAAACTGTTAAATTCTGGTAACACTACATCTCTCAATGACATTTATCTCTTTTAGGAATCTTAAAAGCAGATTTTAAGTTTCATTCATTCTGATGACACTGCAAGTCAAAGCAAAAAATTTAATTTATATATAATTTAAGAAAGGTATAATTAGCTGACTCTTTAAATATCATCTCTACGTTAACAACTGCTCTATCCTTGAAGGCAGAAATCTTTTTCTCATACTCATTATCATTAAATATTTACATAGTGGACTCCCTGAAAATATTTGTTAATAAAATACTCAATTAGATATACATNTAAAATACTCAATTAGATAGACATTAACTATAAATATAAAAGGCTCTTCACTTAATAAGCAGTTAGTTTATGGGGGAGGGAGAAGGTAAATGAATGTTGTAAAACTGCTTAAGTCTCCTGAGCAAACAGTTAATTGAGTCTTCTTGTTTTCCAAAGGGAAATTAGGAAACAGGCACTTATTTAATTATGTAATTGGGACACATGCTATTTGTAGTAAAAAAGCTGAAGTGTGAAGTGCTGCCAAGGCCTTGTAACACTTTGAATCAGTACTTAGTACAAAGATAAAATAGTCTACTGACCTTTTAAAAATTGTTCAAGGATTTTTATTTCCTTTATTTGACAAATAAGATTTAGATATACAAATGCAGAGTACTCAAATGTATTATGCTAAAACTTCTAAGTGACACAATGACAGAAGAGGACATACTTTACCATCATCTTTTCACATCTTAGCAATGTAAGAACCCCTCTGGATAAGAAAGATGCATCCCTCATTATTCAGATCAGTATTGATTTAAACTCTGTATCATCACATATTAAGAAACAATTGATCCTGCTACTTATTTCCAAAAGAATGGCTTAAAATCAACTATCCTAAAAGCCAAAATAAAGGTTTCTGATGGATATTCTCATTAATTTGTCTTTGGCCAACAACCAAATCACTAATTTCATGACCTAGGAAATATTTTACAACAAAAGCTATGGTAAACAAATTAGATGTGTTTTTCCTTTTTTAAAAAAAAGAGATTAAACTGAACAACTGACAACTTTAAATCTGCTCCTGGATTAAACTGTCCCAGCCAAACTCAATGACACAGAATTTGCACACTTGAACACCCCTCTTTTCTCCTAATAAAACAGTTCTAAAACTTCCTCATGAATATCTTAGCCCTAACCACAAACAGACGTTAGCCTATCTCCTTGGAAGGCTAGTGGCAATTATCTATTAAGGCACACACTCCAATTAGGCTTTCAAATTTTTCACCAAGAAACGTCAACCATCTCTACTTCCTGCTCGCTTAACTGTCAAAGTACATGGATCTGCCTTTAACCAGTAGGAAATAAAATCTAGACATAAGGTCCCATTAGTGAATATAATCCACCATTTAAATAAATCCCCTAATATTGTCCAACTTTTTATCAAAAGCTTAGTTTGCAGCCTACTCAATCCTCTACATAATATATTCTTTTTTTTTTTTTTTAAATATTTTTTTATTTTTATTTCAAGGAGAGAGAGAGACAGCACGAGCAGGGGAGGGTCAGAGAGAGAGGGAGTGACAGACTCTGAAATAGGCTCCAGGCTCTAAGCTGGCAGTCAGCACAGAGCCCGACGCGGGGCTCGAACTCACAAACCGCGAGATCATGACCTAAGCGAAAGTCGGACGCTCAACCGACTAAGCCACCCAGGCGCCCCGAATATATTCTAAATCTATCTCTGAATCATGCTAGATTAATAATGTACCTAGAGCAAACCCCTTATTCCTGCATTGCTATTTGGCATTATATCTTTTTTTTTTTAAGTTTATTTATTTTGAGAGAGAGAGAGAGCATGAGTGGGTAAGAGGCAGAGAGAGTGGGGGAGAGAGAAAGGGAAAGAGAGAGAATACCAAGCAGGCTCTACACTGTCAGCACAGAGCCTGAGGTGGGGCTGAAACTCACAAACCACAAGATCATGACCTGAGCCAAAAACAAGAGCTGGATGCTTAATTGAGTGAGCCACCAGACACCCTTTGTTTCTTTATTTTTGAAAGGTGTGACTATGAGCATCTTGAGAATGTCATCATCTATAACAGAGAATTTCTTTTAAAAGCACTTGGAAGAGAAACTTCTTCAACCCTATCAAAGCTGTACTCCTCTTGATGAACATAAAGATTTAAATGTTAAAATGTAGAGCAATCCCTACCAAAATAACACCAAGCATTCTTTACAGGGCTAGAACAAACAATCCTAAAATTTGTATGGAACCAGAAAAAGACCCCCAATAGCCAAAGCAATCTTGAAAAAGAAAACCCAAGCTGGAGGCATCACAAGCCCAGACTTCAAGATGTATTACAAAGTTATAATCATCAAGACAGTATGGTACTAGCACAAAAAAGGACACTTAGATCAATAGAACAGAATAGAGAACCCAGAAATGGACCCAAAAATGTATGGCCAACTAATCTCTGACAAAGCAGGAAAGAATATCCAATGGAATAATGACAGTCATTCAGGAAATGGTGCTGGGAAAACGGGACAGCAACATGTAGAAAAATGAACCTGGACCACTTTCTTATACCATGCACAAAAATAAATTAAAAATCGATGAAAGACCTAAATGTAACACAGGAAGCCATAAAAATCCTAGAGGAGAAACCAGGCAGCAGCCGCAGCAACTTCTTACTCAACACGTCTCTGTGTTGAAACAAAAGCAAAAATGAACTTTTCGGGCCTCATTAAATAAAAGGCTTCTGCAGAGCAAAGATAACAATCAGCAAAACTAAAAGGCAATTGACAGAATGGGAGAAGATATTTGCAAATGACATCAGATAAAGGGTTAGTATCCAAAATCTATAAAGAACTTATCAAACTCAACACCCAAAAAACAAATAATCCAGTGAAGAAATGGGCTAAAGACATGAATAGACACTTCTCCAAAGAACACATCCAGATGGTCAACAGACACATGAAAAAATGCTCAACATCACTCATCATCAAGGAAATACAAATGAAAACCATAATGAGATACCACCTCACACTTGTCAGAATGGCTAACATTAAGAACTCAGGCAGCAACACATGTTGGCGAGGATGTGGAGAAAGGATCTCTTTTGCACTTGATCTTAGCCAAAAGGCCGAGAAGCGATGAAAGGATCTCTTTTGCACTGCTGGTGGGAATGCAAACTGGTGCAGCCACTCTGGGAAACAGTATGGAGGTTCCTCAAAAAGTTAAAAATAGAACTACCTTATGATCCAGCAATTGCACTACTAGGTATTTATCCAAGGGATAGAGATGCGCTGTTTCGAAGGGGCACATGCACCCCAATGTTTATAGCAGCGCTATCAACAATAGCCAAAGTATGGAAAGAACCCAAATGTCCATCAACAGATGAATGGATAAAGATGTGGTGTATATATACAATGGAGTATTACATGGCAATCAAAAAGAATGAAATCTTGCCATTTGCAGCTACATGGATGGAACTGAAGGGTATTATGCTGAGCAAAATTAGAGAAAAGACAAATATCACATGACTTCACTCATATGAGGAATTTAAGATACAAAACAGATGAACATAAGGAAAGGGAAGAGCAAAAAGAATATAAAACCAGGGAGAGGGACAAAACATAAGAGACTCTTAAATATGGAGAACAAACAGAGGGTTACTGGAGGGGTTGTGGGAGGGGATGGGCTAAACGGGTAAGGGGCATTAAGGAATCTACTCCTGAAATCACTGTTACACTATATGCTAACTTGGATGTAAATTAAATAAATAAATTTAAAAATAAATAAATGTTAAAATGTAGGAAAATTTATGAGCAAATAATTAGAATTTCAAATGTGATAAAGTATACCAACTTTTAACATCACTATGAGGTGTGTCATCTTTTTTATTGCAAGCACTAGCACACCAAAGACAAAACAATTTAGATTTTTTAAAAAATTTTTTTAACATTTATTCATTTTTCAGAAATAGAGAGCACAAGTCAGGGAGGGGCAGAGAGAGAGGGACACAGAATCTTCAGAGACATAGAATCGGAAGCAGGCTCCAGGCTCTGAGCTGTCAGCACAGAGCTCAACGTGGGGCTCAAATCCACAAACCGCAAGATCATGACCTGAGCTGAAGCTGGATGCTCAATCAACTGAGCCACCCAGGCACCCCAATTTAGATATTCTTACATATTAAGATATAAAATATCCAAAAATTTTATTTCTCTTCTATATCAAGGACAATTACAGAGAAAACTGAGACATAGAAATATGTTAACATTAAGACAAAAAGAATCGAAGACACAAAATAGCATAAGAGACCCAGTCAATGAAGGGCCAATATAGGAGCTATTTATATTAATCTGAGGTGTATTCATCGGAAGTAGTAATTACATTTTGCTCTATCCTTTGAAATGAGCTAAGTTCATGTCACTCCCCTTCTCAAATATCTTAAATGGCAGAGACTCCCAGGTGTTGAATATCCTTCACAACACAGTTTCATCCCCTATTATTCCTTTATCTTATATTCACCACTAGATTGAGTTACTTGCTAATTCCTAAACATACCCTTGTTTTCCAACCTCAACATCATTGGTCAAACCTGTTATTTACCTGAGGCACACTCTCTTCTCCTCCACCTCTGCTTGACCTAATCCTACCCACTGTCATCATGCATGCTGCTTGAGAGGACTTTCACAACATTCTGTCTCCTAACATATGGGCTTAACTTTAATCATCATCAAACCAGGACCCTGCTGGGACCACACCAGGTGCACCATACTAAAACTGGTAATTTTAAGCATGGTATTTTTCCTCAACATATATTCCCCCTTCCCTCTCTCCTTAATTATAATTACTTATATGCATGTATATCCTGAAATAGATTTGGGTAACACCCAACTCCACCTTTTTAAACCCCCCCCTTCCAGTTTAACACAATAATCAGTAAAATAAATTCAAAGTATCTGTTAAATAAGGTAAGAATTTTTATTAAAAGCTACCTCTTTCATGAAGGACTTGGGTCAGTTACTCTTGACCTCATCCATGTACTTTGATGTAATCTACTTGAAGGAGATGGAATATTTCATGATAAAATGAAGTAATTATTTTCTTTTTTTTTTTTAATTTTCTTCAAAAAAAAAAAAAA
>NW_027531015.1:747820-748926 GCF_008692635.1 Crocuta crocuta | reverse complement strand
CAATCTAAGATGGTATTTTGCACATCTGTGAAAATTCTAAAGTGGGCAATCTCATTAGACTGAGCTTTAAAACTTGCAGTTGCCTCTGGATACTGCAAATTATCATATTCATTCCTCCCATAAGCTTTTATCAGTGATTATATATAAGAATTTCCAAGAACCTACTTGGGCCATATTTGACAAGCCAGTTTTATAATATAAGGAACATTAGACTAGAAGTCAGCAGACCTCAGTTTTCATTCTGGTTTTACCAAGTTATTAATCACAGGAATTTCTGTTTTTGCATCTGCAAAATGTGGATTTTTGAGAACATTAGTTACTTCCAAATTGATAAAAATTTTGAGAAAATCAGTTGTTTCCTAATTGTGTTCCTTAGAATTCTGGGGTAAAGAGCACAGAGTAATGGGAGAGGGTTTTTAAGGTCAAATGGGTCTACTCAACTCATATCCCTATCATTTTATTGGTTGATAAGAGTATCTTGAAAACACTGAAAAAATTTTATAATAAAATTTCTAACATAAATATACAAATGAGAATTTTTTAAAAATATAAATAAAGAGAACTTCTGTGTCAGTTCTACTGCAATCTTATTAACAATAAAGCTTATGTTAACTAAATGTGGGGGGAAAAAACTAAACTAAGAGTAAGTCAAAAGAGCAAATCATCTAATGAAGAGATTGCAAGATTAACAGAAGCATGACAGGCAGCAAAAAAATATGGTCCTCAAAAAAATCTATCTCTAAGGTACAAACTAAATCAGAGTGAGAAATACTGGGCCTGCTCAAAGTTATCTGAATGTGTCAAAAGCTGGGACTGAACTCAAAAGAAATTGGCTCTTAGTAATGAGTGCTAGCCATTTCTGAAGTACAAGTAGGGTATCTTTACTTAAATGCCACCTTTGAGGCTTACAGTCAAATAAAATATCAAAAATAATCAAAAATACTCTCTCCACAAAATTTAATGTGGATAATAATGTAGGAAAGTGACTCAAAAATTTTTATTTATATTTGATAAAAGTCAAAACTTCAAATATTTCCAATACACCAATATACTGACTGTCTAAAGAATATTTATTTCCTGTGAAAATGCTTATACCAATTGCTAAG
>NW_027531015.1:716189-747303 GCF_008692635.1 Crocuta crocuta | reverse complement strand
AAAAGGTTATACCAATTGCTTAAAAAAAAAAAAAAAGAGGTAAAAAAGCTGGGTGAACAATTGATATTCTAAAGCTACAGACTAGCAACTGCTCATTACACATAGCCATTCTAACCCACAGAGGACAGAAAAAAGCCTATTCCAAACTACAACAAAATACATGTATCACATAAGGTCACTAAATGTATGCTCAAAATTATTCAATAAACAAGTCTAATTTTTAGGAAACTTTTCCCAGACATGAAATCTACCCATTATTTTTCTAGTCATTCTGATTTCATTAATTCTAAAGCTACCAAATTCTCATCAATTTATGCCAGTCGTTTCAAGGAAAAGTACATGATGTATTATGGTGAAAGGGGAAAAGCTTGTGGGAGCAAGGGAATGACAGTTAAAAAAAAAAAAAGACTAAAAGTGAAGTAATACTGAATGCAAAAGTAATTTAGGCTAGCTCAATCTTGTGCTAAGTTTAAAAATTTTTGCAACTTTAAATCTAGTTTCCCATAGAAATAAAATTATAAAGAACAGCAAGATTATTAAAGTGAACCCACCAAAAAAGAGAAAAACCTAACTGGAAAGTTCCAAAGTTCTGTAGAACCTAACCACCATTTCAGAATCTCAGTGTGGGGTACCAGAAACACAGGATGTGCTAACAGCTAAGAAAAGGTGCAGGAGCCTCATCATCTTCTGACACTTCTCTCCAAGGCCCCACCTAAAATCTTATAAAACTAGTTATCAGAGTATGGTCTGCGGACATTTGCAGGGATCCCAACATCTGTTCCAGGGACCATGAATTCAAAACTATTTTAATAGTATTATTATACGAAAATGTTTAACTTTTTCTCAATTACTCTCCCATGAATAAACAGTGGAGTTTCTTTTAAAGACGGTATGATACATGGTACTTCAACAGACTGAATATAAAAGTAGATATGAGAATTCAATTATCTTCCATTAAGCTAGACATTAAAGTGATTTGCAAAATATACAATAATACCACTCTTCTCATTATTTGGTTTTTGGGAGTTTTTTTGTTTTTTGTTTTTTTTGCTTCAGAGAAGTTATTTTTCATAAAATATGGTACAGGGTTTACTATATATTTTGAAGGTGGCACCAGAAGGAACTTCATTATTTTTTTTAAATTCAAGTAAGTTAACATATAGTGTAGTATTAGTCTCAGGAGTAGAACCCAGTGATTCATCACTTACATAGAATGCCCAGTGCTCATCCCAACAAGTACCCTCTTTAATGCCCAGCATTCATTTAGCCCATCCCTCCACCCATCACCCCCCAGCAACCCTCAATTTGTTCTCTGTACTTAAGAGTCTCTTATGGTTTGCCTCGCTCTCTGTTTTTATCTTATTTTTCCCTCCCTTCCCCTATGTTCATCTGTTTTATTTCTTAATTTTAATAAAATCAAAAATGTTTCTATTTATCAGGCATAATTTTGAATGCAAGATTTATCAATATAAATTACATAAATAAAAGCTCTTGGAGGTCCTCAGTTATTTAGAAGACTATACATATAGTTCTTGAGATCGAAAAGTTAAGGAACCACTATTCTAAGGAGTAAAGTCAAGGTCTACATTCCTTGAAGCTCCTGGTAATGATTAACATCAAGTACGAGTGTTAGGGGCATAGGAGCACTTATAGAGTTGCAAAATGAAATCCTAGGGAGAAAATTCTGAGATGATAAAATTTTAATGATAAAAGCAGAACCAGAAGATAGTCTAGAGCTTTCATTTCCTCTTTTCTCTTCAACCTTAGCACAGTAGATAAATAACAATTAGAAGCAGTGTCAGGCAGGAAAGGTACAGTAGCTGTTAAGTAGGAAAAGTACCTTAGAATAATTAAAGAGTGCTAGGAAGTTCATTTTAACCAGAGTATGGGTTGGATCCACAGATGTAATAGGAGGTAAGGCTATGTATAGGGGTAAAGGTCATACTGAGGATAACTCTAAATAAATAATATGCTAAAGTAACTAAATGTAATCAGGCAAGAGGAAAGCTGCTGAAAGATCTTCAGACAACTGGTGAGATAATCAGTCTGTAAATGCCAAAACTCTAAAAAGTATTTTTATATTATATATATCTTATATGTATAATATAAATAAAATTTTGTAAATGCCAGAACTTTAAAAAATATTTTTATATTTTTATATTATATATTATATTATAAAATGTGAAATTTTTTTTTAATTTTTTAATGTTTTATTTATTTCTGAGAGAGAGAGAGACAGCGTGAGCAGGGAAGGGTCAGAGAGATAGGGAGATACAGAATCTGAAGCAGGCTCCAGGCTCTGATCTAGCCGTCAGCAGAGAGCCAACGAGGTGCTTGAACCCATGAACCGTGAGATCATGACCTGAGCCAGAGTCGGACGCTTACCCGACTAAGCCACCCAAGCACCCCTAAAATGTGAAATATTTCAATGTCCATAAATGAAAGCACTGATGATATAATTAAAGATTTCAAATACACAAAAACATGAAGACTCACCATGTTGCTTCTGCTTTGGATTATACATTTTCCACCACCGAAAAATTATAAATCCATCTTGAATTCTATGCAAGATAAATTACAAAATAAAAACTTCAGTAACAATTTACTTAATTCATTTAATTAATTATTATAAAAGGCTGGCAACGGGTAATGAATATGAAAATACAGAAAACTCTCCATGGATCACTGGTATAAATGTATCATAATCTATAATCTCCGAGTTAAAAAAAAGGAAAGAGAATTTGCATAGTCTAAATTACTCTATTTAGGTAAAATTTAATACCATATCACATGTAATAGGAAAATGAAGTGTTAACAGAAAAACTTTTTTTCTTTTATAAATGATATTTTTTTTAATGGTGTAAAAACTCTATAAACAAAAGGCCAAATCTTGAATGGGGGACATTAATTAACATGCTACCAGAAGCTTCTAAAGATACTCCTTCATCTCTGTAATCATATAGCACCCCATGTCCCAAAAGGATGAACACAGACTCTCAACTTTTCACTTTTCTTTAAAAAATAATGTTAGACTCACAAAGAAGTTGTCTCTACTGTTTTAATTGAAGTATGAGTGTTGCCAAACCACAGCACCTCTCAACTAATTCAAAACTTTCAAGTTCTAAGTTAAGAAATCAAATGTTAAGAAAATCACAAAAATAAGGTAAGCTTTTCTTTAAAGGCCTACAGAAGAAAGAACATATTTAATATATTATTTATCTTTTATTATATTCAGATTTCTGTTTCCTTTTTTTTTTAATGTTTTATTTATTTCTAGGAGAGAGAGACAGCGTGAGCAGGTGAGGGTCAGAGAGAGAGGGAGTCACAGACTGAAACAGGCTCCAGGCTCTGAGCTGGCAGTCAGCACAGAGCCCGACGCGGGGCTCGAACCCATGAACCGCGAGATCATGACCCAAGCGAAAGTCGGACGCTTAACCGACTAAGCCACCCAGGCGCCCCTGTTTCCTTCTTAAAATAAAATTAGAGGGGCGCCTAGATGGCTCACTTTGTTAACCGTTTGACTATTGATTTCAGCTCAGGTCATGATCTCAGGGTCGCTGAGATCAAGCACCACATTGAGCTCCATTCTGAGCATGGAGCCTGCTTAAGATTCTCTCTGTCCCTCTCCCTCTGCCCTTTCACCACTCGTGTGCTTGCTAGCGTTCTCTCTAAACAAAAATTAATAAAATAAAATTAGAATAGCTAACAGACACTAAACAATTCTTTTTTAATTTTTTTTAAGATTTATTTATTTTTGAGAGACAGAGAAAGACAGATCACAAGCAAGGGAGGGGCAGAGAGAGAGGGACACACAGAATGGGAAGCAGGCTCCAGGCTCTGAGCTGTCAGCACAGAGCCTGACGCGGAGCTCGAAACCGTGAACTGTGAGATCATGACCTGAGCTGAAGTCAGACACTCAACCGACTGAGTCACGCAGGTGCCCCTTAACAATTCTTAAAATATATTACCTATAATACCTTAAAAAGTATTATCAGCATCCCTGATTTTTGCTTTATGTAACAAATGACCACCAAGAATTCTACCAAAAAAAAAAAAATGGTCAGGTAATTTAACGGCTCTAGTATTCATACAGGAATGAAATGAGATTATTCATTTCTACAAGCCTCCATTTGATAAACTTTTTGCCAGTCTAAACCTTAGCTAAATTAATCTACTGATAAAAATATTTTTAAACATCAATTCACCGGATATGGTTTACTGAAAAAATTATTTTTGATGTATGGTTTTATTTGAAGAAGTCATATTAATCAGAAAAAATTTTACAATATTTCAAGTTTAAGATGAGCTGCTTTTTTCGTTTTTTTGTTTTTTTACCTAATAGACATGTCTTCTGTAATATAATAGATTTCACGAACCATGACTTTTCCAGAAAGAACAGAGAAAGAGAAGGAGCCTGTTGTAGAAAAAACAACAACAACAGCGATTAATGGAATTGTTTTGATACAGAGTAGAGCACTTAAAGCTTAAAATAATCTTAGCATTCAATTTATTCAATAATTAAATGTTCTTTCCTGGCTTCCTCCTGATGTCCTTACAGACTTACTAATTTTCTAACCCTCTTTCCTCAAATATAACAAAAAGTACAATAAGTACCATCACTATGAACTGAAACTACTAAATAACCATATGAAGACATTAAATAGTTGCTCCATATGAATAATTCCCCTAATTATGCACAACTATTAAATAAACCCCAAAGCAGTGATAATTCACCATCTTTCTCCATTAATTTCTTTGACTCCAGGAACCAGTCATTGTCTCAAATTAGTGGAAGATGACTTATGTTTGAAAGAAATGTTATTTATATCACCACTAAGAAGTACTCTAAGGAAGGTTAGAATGGTTCTAGTCAGTGACCTCTCAACTCTTTTTCCCACTGGTCAAGGGCTTTCCAAAACATTGGTTCCTGACAGACCCTCAAATCTGCAAACTTCCCACTTATAAAAAGAGTCATTACTAAGTTAATAATGCGGACCACAAAATGAACTGCACAAAATGATTCCAACTTATAGATTTTTTTAAGTAGAAGTTATTAAAAAAAAAACAAACAGGAAAAACTTCAGTGAGCATTAGAAACTTTGGATAGTAGAATCCTGAGAAATTCCTATTTCTATATTTTATATGTGCCTATATTNTTTAAAAGCCAAAAAAAAAAAAAAATTCAAAAGTTGCTACAGAAACAGTTTAAGAAACAAGAATGAGGTAAAGAACCTAGCCAAGTGATAGTTTACCTTCTGTCAGAGTGCTATGTGAGAGAAATTCCAGTTAGGTTAATGTTCATAAAACAAAGGTTATTTCTGAAGTTACTGTCACTTATTAGATATAAATTTATAAGTCTCAAGGTTATGCAAAAGAAAAATTTCAGTGTTACTCAAACTTACCAATATGGATATAACCATGTTTGTATAATCTATTGAGAACCAATGTTAAAATAAGACCAACATTTCGAGAATTGTAGTATGTAAGATAAATAATCCATCCACAGGACAAAATGGTAGCTGTTGGGAGAAAAAAGATGAAAAAGAATCTCACTATAAGTTTCCTTTACAATCACCTTAATATCTTAATAAAAACTTGTTAGTAAAAGATCATTACATTCAAAAATGTCAGGATTTACTTCTACACAGTAATATGTTCTCTTTCAATTTAATACTTGGATTTTTAAAACCAGATGTTGATCCTACCTTAGCCATCTTTTTCATTTTCCTTATGCATAAGTCAGAAAAGCACATATTCCAATCAGATTAACTAAAGAAATACTTCCTTTTTGTTTCCTTTTCCACTATTTTGTACTATGTTAGTTACTAAACATATATAAAGACATTCTGAAAAGCCCCTGTTTCTAAATATTCTGAAAAATGTCCACCTTTATTAGGCTAAAAGCTCATTCCCAAGCTGTTTCCTAAAGGCTACAGTCATTAAAAAGAACGAAAACCAATGATTTTTTTAAAATCAGAGAAAAAGCAATGTTTTTTTTTAATCAATAGTTCCTGCTTTTTAAAAAAAAGGTAAAGAAGTGAGGATTTTACTCTACTTAAAGGCATATCTATATTAAACAGGCCACTTTATGCTATTTTGCTATAATTGATAAGACAATAACCGACTTTAAAAAAAATTTTTTTTAATCTTTAGTTTTGAGAGAGAGAGAGAGACAGAGATAGAGACAGAGACAGAGACAGAACACAAGCAGGGGAGGAACAGAGAGAGAAGGAGACACAGAACCCAAAGCAGGCTCCAGGCTCTGAGCTGTCAGCACAGAGCCCGACACCGGTCTCAAACTCATGAACCACGAGATTGTGACCTAAGCCGAAGTCGGACGCTTAACCAACTGAGCCACCCAGGTACCCCAATAACCTACTTTTAAAGAATCAGTGAATATGCTACAGTAAATGGTATTTCAAATTTGACCATTTTTCATGAAAAGTTTATAGTCACTTATAGGATTCAGAATATTCCTCCCAAGAACCTAGTTCATTAATATAGAAAAATTAAAATGTAAGACAGAGTTTTTGATAATAATTTTCCTTTTATTTATCCATTTAAAAGTATAACTATTTTCTAACTTAGGATAAAGTAATGTAAAGCAATTGAACATGTATGACCATTTAGCAACATCACATTAAGTTAACATTTTTAAAAAGTTATTTTAACATGGATAAAACAAAGCAGGCACTGAGAGTCAAAATAGATTTTCTCAGGGTAGCTTAGATTGACAGTAATAGCTCTGATATAGTAAGTGCTATGATTTGTCCATAAATATTATTTCTAGAACAATTCTTTTGAAAAGTTATTTTGATGATATGTCATTATATTTTTCTTTGTAAAAAGTGTTTTGGGGAGCGCTTGTGTGGCTCTGTTGGTTAAGTGTCTGACTTCGGCTCAGGTCATCATCTCATGGTTCGTGGATTCAAGCCACATATCGGGCTCTGTGCTGACAGCTTGGAGCCTGGAGCTGGCTTCAGATTCTGTCTCCCTCTCTCTGTCCTCCCCCACCCCCCAACATCTGTCTTGCTCTCTCCCTCAAAAATAAACAAACATTAAAAAAAAGAAGTGTTTTGGGTGTTTTTAATTGAAGTATAGTTGACATAATGTTTCATTAGTTTGAGGTATATAAAATAATGATTTGAATATGTCATTATGTTTTAAGTTTAAAGTACATTTTGTGCTAATTTTTACTATAAATCACTGTGTTGACAGCAGGTTATTATGGGCCATTCAGAAAGGCAAGAGGTAGGGAAGCTCGGGTGGCTCAGTCGGTTAACCGTCCGACTTCGGCTCAGGTCATGATCTAATGGTGCGTGGGTTCGAGCCCCATGTCAGGCTCTCTGCTGACAGCTAGCTCAAAGCCTGGGGGCTGCTTCAGATTCTGTATCTCCCTCTCTCTCTCTGACCCTCCCCTGCTCAGGCTGTCTCTCACTCTCTTAGAAATAAATTTTTAAAAAAGGCAAGAGGTATTTGCTGAGAAAGTATGCTTCCAGTAGTGTACAACCTGAGAATTGTGGTCTTCTCACTCTATCATGTCTCTCTAACCCCTTCAATATCATGGGGCCACTTAATAAAACAGTAAGAGTAAACAATCAAACAATCACTCAGTGTCTTACTGGGTGTTACTATTGTTTTTTCCTTAAAGAAAGGATTTATATAAAATAGAAATAAGTCAGAGAAACTCTAATAAGAGAAGACAATGATAGGACATAAGGAAGAATTCTGCCTTAAATAAACTAAAAGGCAGTTTTCAATCCTGCTATTATGAAGTTCTATTTCATATTAATATTTTGCATTTCATTTTACTTTTTTGGCTTTAATTAATGATAATTTATAATAGTTCACTTCTGTCAATTAGAAAAAAACAGAATTCAAAGTTTAAATGGTAATCCAATCCTGCCTAAAAATCATGAATCATAATTCCTTCTATATACTCTTCACTTCCACCCATTTCCTTACATGTCTTGTGGTATCATGAAAGAACCATAAACATGCACTCAGAAAAAGAAAAGCTATGTAACCTGTCTAAGTTATTTAATCCTTAAGGGCCTCAATTCTCCAACATGTTAAAAAGAAAAGAATAGTACCTACCTTCCTAATTTTTCTCTGAGCATTGCAACAACATATGCAAAATGCCAATGGTATGTGGCACACAGAAAATGCACAATAAATATCATTACCCTCTTTTTCCCTTCTTACCCCATCCTACACTTTCTATTTTCCCCTCTACCTTTCTAATTCTTATGCTGAAATTCAAATCCACATAAACTTTCTGAGCAGTAACAGCCCACAGTATTCCCTTCTTTCCTAATTATTTTTGTAGTCTCTTCTCTTATTCATAGTCATTTATTCATTCATTTTCCCTCCCCCTCTTCGCCAATGATTTATACACTGTTTTGTATTCTTTCTATGTACCTAGAAAACTTCTGGATTATTAGGCAAAAAAAAATTTTTTCTTTTACTGGCAGAGCCCACTGTTAAGTGTAAGGAGTAAGGAAAGAGATGAGATTAATTAGGCATATACACTCTATTTTGCTATAAAAACATATTTGCCATGGGGATTTATCATTATAAAACAAACAAAAGTGCGTGCGTGTGTGTGTGTGTGTGGAGATGAGGTTTGGTGAAGGAGTGGACTTGAGACAGAAAAGATAATCTAATTACAATCTCTTTCTTTTCCTCCCACCTCCCCTAAGTCACACAAGGAAGCAACCTAAGAAAAAGAGCCCGCTAGAGCACTTGCCAGAGCAAATATTCATAGAAATACAGCTTGAAACCTTTTTTCCAAAAAATAAACCAATGGTATTGTAAGCATTTCAACTTCAGCTAACTACTGCTTAAAATATGACAGTTGTTAATCCATACATAAAAAACAGCAAAGTACAAGAAATATATTCTACTTACCAACAAGGAGCCAAACAACATTGGAATTGTGTTCTGTAAGAAAATCTTCTAATTGAGTGATACTAGGAACAATACTCTCGTTCTTCCTTTGATCCATTACTGAAGTTTTTCCAGACCAGTATCTAAGGGCCTAAAAGTTCAAAGGTTAAATTTAGAATCAGATTTATTAAACTGTAAGGGAAATCATATAAGACAGGAAAAAAGGTAAATTTAATAAAAGTAAAAGTTCATAAGGTAGAAAATAAAAGAGAAGCTTAAGGGCCAGATAGGAAAATGGAAATAGTTTCATTACAAAAATTTTTACTTTGCTGGTACTTTTTAGTGTTATGCTTTCTGGTGTATTTTTAATACATTTTTAATCTAAATGAAAGTTGATATATTGAATTACTGATTAAAAGAATTAAAGGAGGGGCACCTGGGTGGTTCAGTCAGTTGAGCATCCTCCCAAAGACGCATAACTTGAACCTAATCTATCTTGCCTCTCTCTGTCTTCATATATTATGACCAGTAAGAACTGTTTTATTCATCTTTGTATCCACAATACCAGTCACAGTGCCTCGAACACAGACACTGTTTTCAAGTATTACATCATTTTAAATGGTATTTTTATCTATTACATAAGAAAATAACTGATCTACATGTTTTAAGACAAGCTCTCTCAGTATTTTCTTTAAAAAAATTTTTTTTGATGCTTATTTATTTTTGAGAGAGAGACAGAGACACAACACAAGCGGGAGAGGGAGACACAAAATCCGAAGCAGGTTCCAGGCTCTGAGCTGTCAGCACAGATCCTGATGCAGGGCTCAAACCCATGGGCTGTGAGATCATGACCTGAGCTGAAGTCGGACACTTAACTGCCTGAGCCACTCAGGCGCCCCTCAATATTTTCATGACTCATCAATATTCTGAAGAGAATAGTCCTGAAGTCCATGATAGATAAAATTGCTGTCTACATTAAAATAGAAATTGTGGCAATTATTTTTAGTAACAAAGAAAAACATGAAAATGTGAAATAGTTCATGCAACATAGCATAAACTGGAGATATATCAAAGTTCCTAATTTAACACCACTACTACTACCACCATTTTAGGAAAACATCTTTCCAAATAGATTACTTTTCAAAATGAATTACCTGTAAAATCTTTTCAAATACTACATTCGAACTATTTCATTTCTCACTGGCATAAAGAAAATAAAATTATCAAACATCTAATATTTACATTAACAGTTTTAGAGACAGAATTCCAAATCTTAATTTGGTCCTTCAGAAATGGAGGTCATCCCACAAATCAGTAGGAAAAAAAATGTAAATAATATGATCAGAAAATGAACAAAATATATAAATAGGCAATTTACAAAGATAGATAGTATCACTAACAATTAGAGACAAACACCATTTATCACCCAGTAGTGATATAAGTAAAAATCAGAAAGACTGTAAACAATACATCATCAAAAATATAGGAAAATGGGCACTCATACACAGTTGATTGGAGTAAACTACCTTTGGGAAGAACAATTTATTCAGATACTATAAGAATGTGTACACTTTAACTTGGACATTTCTGTTCTAGGACTCTCTCCAAAATACTCAGGCACAAAAATGTGCTTTTCAAGAACAATCACTGCAGCATTATACAGTATACTGAAATATTTGAAAAAAAAGTCAATTAATAATAATAATAATTAATAATTAGTTAATATGGTATATTTTACTGGAAAATAATGTGCAGCCTTTCCAAAAGAATGAGATAGGTCTAAATGGGCTGATACACAGAAATGTCTAGGTTATATGTAATGTTGGCAGGGAAAGAGCAAGTTGAGAAACAAAATGCATAGTATTCCACTTATGTTTATAAGAAAAAAGACCAACTATTATGTATATTACATATACAGACCTTATATACACACATACACATATATATGTACACATGTATGGAGTGTGTGTATATATACACTTTTTTAAATACACAAAAACATTAACAAAACCATGTAGTGTTACCTCTAGAGAGAGCAGTAGAAAAGACTTGGGGGAAAGCAAAAGAATCACTTCTACTTTTACTCTTGATACTTAGGTATTATCTAAATGTTTTACAATTGGCATATAATACTCCCATAATTTAAAAAGAAAAAGGGAGAGCTGGTAACTAGAACAGAGGAAACAACAGGTGAGATATGCCCAAGCACATTATCTCTGGGCCTCTCCTTATAACTATGGCCAGGGAATAGGTGTCTCCCAACCCAAAAATAACAACTCAGTCATCTGTCATTTTATCATGTCTTTTTTCAGTGCTTAAATACTTATCTTTTTAAAAAATTAAAGTGCAAATACAGTATCAAACTCAAACTTCATCACAACATCAGAAAGATCGCCTTAGCAAGAATTATTTGATTTGACAGTCTTGAGTATAAGAATGGAAGGAATATAAAAAAAAATAAAAAAAAAAAAGAATGGAAGGAATATATACTGTTCTAGAAAGGGGAGGCAAGTAAGCTTCATCAAGGAAGGAGGTAAAGAACATTAAGAGAGACTGGAGAAGGGAGAAGGAGGAGGCAGTCATCAAAGAAAAACAGTAGAATCAAAATATCCTGCTTCAGACTGTATTGTTCCAGAAACAGGCCATTATGTGGATTAAGAACATGATTCTATACCGGACTAAGTTACATGGCAATGAGAAAGAATGAAATCTGGCCATGTATAGCAACATGGATGGAACTTGAGAGTGTTATGCTGAGCGAAATAAGTCAGGCAGAGAAGGGCAGATACCATATGTTTGCACGTATAGGAGGATTAGAAGGAACTTAACAGAGGACCATGGGGGAGAAGAATGGGGGAAATAGTGGGGGACAGGGAGAGTGGCAAACCATGACAGACTCTTGCATGCTGAGAACAAATTGAGGACTGATGGGTGTGGGGGGTGGGAGGGGGTGATGGGCATGGAGGAGGGCACTTGTGAGGATGAGCAGTGGGTGTTATATGGAAACCCACTGGACAATAAACTATTTGTAAAAATTAATTAATTAATTAAACAAAAAGAACTACCAGTTCTAATGTTATAGCTGTGTGACCATGGGAAAGTAACCTTTCCGTGCTCTATTCCCTCATCTGTAAAACAAGTGCCTACCTGACAGAGCTGAATATTGAAAATTGATGAATTCATGTATGTAAAACATTTAGAATAGCGCCCAGCACATAATAAATAATATACTGTATAAATGCTTGCAAAGCTTTGCAACCAATGCTTTTGGTGTCTTGCCCACATACTGTTGGCATTCAGTTCTACGCCAAGATGACTGCTCATTTTGAACAACTGTAACACCTTACTGAGGGCTGCTTTTTGACTGCAGAAACATGCTCAGCTTCTACTCAGGGCAAGCCAGAAATGCCAAAGAGTTAACGTCAATGATGGCAAGGAAAGTGGTGGATACACAACTGCAGCTTCCTTGCTCTTGATTTAGGATAATTCTGAGGCATAGTATTTTTTTTTAGTATATTTATTTATTTTTGAGAGTGAGCAAAGGAGGGGCAGAGAGAGAGAGGAGAGAATTCCAAGCGGGCTCTGTGCTGTCAGCACAGAGCCCAGTGTAAGGCTCAAACCCACCAACCATGACATCATGACCTGAACCTAAACTAAGAGTCAGACGCTTAACCGACTGAGCCACCCAGGAGCCCCTGAGGCATATTCCATTTGGTTTCCCGAGAGTTCACCAATGATAGTGAGCTCCAGATGCCCACGGTGGTAACTGCTAGGATAATGCCCTTTACTGACTTCAACCCCTTTCCTTTCTTATTTCCCCATTCCCCTACCAGTGTTGCCTATGATCACTTCTGTACTTGAATCCTTATCCAGGTATTGTTTCTGGGAAGACCTAAATTAAGGAACTATTTTTTTTTTTAATTTGTTACCAGTCCTATTAAATCTGTGGATAGTTTTCTTTTACATGAAAAATGATTCTGTACTTTAGGGGGAAAGGGAGAGAAGCAAACCATGAGAGACCCTTGAATGCTGACAAAAACTGAGGACTGATGGATGTGGGGGGAGGGGGGGATGGGCATGGAGGAGGACACTTGTGGGGATGAGCACTGAGTGTTATGTGGAAACTAATTTGACAATAAACTATTAAAAAAAATGATTCTGTACTTTAAAGAGATCATAAAACCATACAATTTAAAAGACACAGTGTTTAATATTTTTTAAAAGTATGCTTTAATTCAGGGTGTATATATACACCCTGAGTTTGGAATTGGATTTTGACAGAAAGAGAAACATTTCCTGAAACATTTCCTTCATCTGAACAGGAAGAAAGAGGAAAGGAGAGACCAAGATATAGGGAGATTTGGTGACAGAAAGAGGAGAGAATCTGATGGCTTCTATGAATTTTTGAAAAAATCAAACTCAGGGCGCCCAAATGGCTCAGCTGGTTAAGCATCCGACTTCAGCTCAGGTCACGATTTCACAGTTCATGAGTTTGAGTACCGCTTCAGGTGAGCTCCACTTCTTTCTCTTCTCTCTCTCTCTCTGTCTCTTTCTGTCTCTTCTCTCTCTCTCTTTCTCTCTCTCTCTTTTTTTTTTTTACTTATTACTCCCAAGGTTTTGGCTCTAGTCCCATTACTTCTATAGCACCTTTTCATTTTCTATTTTTCTTAGTTTTTAGTTTCTAATATGTGTTTATAACAACAGCCAGAAGAATGACCCTAAGTGGCTGGTGAAAGGAAATATGAATGAGAGGGCCTTCATCACCATAGCTTATCCCAAGTCCCCCAACTCCACCGTACCTCAGCAATAATTATTTGATTATCTCAGAAAAGGGGGCAGTGGGAGGAATTGGATGATTTGTGCACCTGCCCACAGCTTGTCAAAAACCTCACTGCACTGATTAACCTTTTTCCAGGGCTATATCACTCCTCTAAAAGAGATACCATCCCATTATTTGACACAGGATTTCAAGTATAAGGTTCTACTATTTAGGTTTAAACTGGAATAAGTATATATAACATTACCTATGATGTGAGAAGACCTGGTTTTCAAGAGACAGAGCTTTCTTGGGTTCTGTCATGGCACAATAAATAATTTGATTTTGATTTTTTAGAACAACATAGTTAAGACAGTTGCTTGATAATATAGGGCTTTTTTTTGTTTATTCATTCAATAAATATTTATTGAGTTTAAAAATTCTGTAATACAGCTAAGGAATTCTGAGTATTAAGTATAAGATTTGGAATATTTACAATAATCTTTTTAGGAGGATGTCTAGCAATATAGAAAATACTAAAGAAAGGCTGTTTGAATGACTACCTGTATCTTAGCAGTTACCATACCATATTACAATTACCACTTTAGAAGTCTGTCTCCCCCATTAGACAGATATTCTTAAGGCTGGGTTTGCCCTACCTATTTAAATGCAATATCCAACCAAGTTTCTGTATATAGAAATCTCTCAATAAATATTTGTTTCAGAAATGAATAAAATAAATACATCATAAAAAGTACATTATTATGAGCTATTGCCAAAAATAGTGAGTACTAAAAAAATAAGTCAGTATTCCCAATGTACCCAAGGCCAAAGAGATTCCTAAATGACCTTTTTCACTCTCAAGAAAATCTGGTTTTCATTTGCTTGAGTTTAAGAGGCTATTCAACTTTTTAATAACCCAATTCCAAATATAACAAAAATGTGAAAAAGTTTAATCAAATCTCTCACACAACAATGAAATCACAATTCTTTGTATAAAAAGTGTTCACATATCTTCAGACCATTATATTAAAGTTCTCTGCATTTATAGTTCCTTATCTAAACTGTTTTTTATTATATTTTATTTTATTTTGAGAGAGAGAGAGTAAACATGCAAATGCAGGAGCAGGGCAGGGGAGAGAGAAAAGGGACAGAATCCCAAGGAGACTCTGAGCTGTTAGTGTAAAGCAGGGCTCATTGTCATGACTGTGAGATCACAACCTGAGCCATTAACAAGAGTCAGACACCTCACCAACTGAGCCACCCAGGCGCCCCCATTTCTTTTTCTATAAAAGAAACCGCATGAGTTCTAAAAGTTGGAAAGTAAACGAACTTTATAGCTCTCCTCTGAACTTCATCAATATTCACATTCTTTTCACCATCAGGTAAAATTAAGCACCTATTAGGTCAAAGCACTTGTCCTTGGCCAATTCCAATGATCTACATCAATTGTTACAGAATATACACTTACTCGAAAATTTCTGAACTGCTGTTTGATTTCTGCACGTGTGTAACAAATTATCTCAAGATACTTCTGGAAAGTTCCCAATTTCAAAGGCATTTACCTCCACCTTAAAATCAAGAAGCCAGGTAATCGACCCAAAGATCTGAATAAATACCAAGTAAAATGAACTGTTTACAGACTCTGTCTGTTCATAGTCATCTCTATTATGACATAATGACACCCCAAAACAAAAGTAAAACATAAATCAGATCACAACATTTTTATCCCAAATGAAGTTTCAAGGATGATTAGAACACTTGAGCTGTTCATTTAAACACTGACCACTCACCAATCTAACGGTAAACGGACTAACACACATGACTTTCCCAACTCTATGATGCTTCATAAATAAAGTATATAAAATAGGGAAGTACCTACTGCAACTAACATCTCACATAAAATAAACATGTAAATTTTACATTACACAATAGTAATGGAATGTATTAACAAGGTTGTTATCACCCATTAAAACAGAGTGATTTGAAAAGCCCACTCTGACTAAAATATTTTACCTATCAGGATACAAGGCCTGAAATTCCACCATCCATCCCTTCAAATGAAGTATTAGCCAATATTCTATCTTAAAATTCAAAATAAAGTATCTCAGTAATAGCAACCATAAATTATTACCATGTGTTATTAGTATAAATTAATTCACCGGATGACTTTTCTCACTAAAAAGCAGGATCCAGGAATATCACATAAGGCCCAAAGTTCCTGAAAACAGGGAAATCTTAAAACGGACATAGTAGGCAACAAAAGAAAACTCAATTTCCTTAGCAATTTTGACCAGAGTAGCAGCTTTATGCACATCAAGCAAAAATATATAATGTCCTATTCTGCTCATTTAAACAAACAAGAGAGACAATTATCCTCTTAAGTCAGAACAGGTATATAACTATCTCTACCTAGAGTCATTCCAGGTTCCTTTCAGCCCCAGGATTCCAAGTGCAAGAAACACAATTCACTATTAACTAACTCTAAAACCCAACAGAATTAAGTGGTAAAATAATATTCTATCAGAAATAACAAAAATCATCTGGTATACTGGAACCAGAATAGGCTTTAAACCCAGATTTGAAATGGAAAGCTCACTCTACCCCTTCAATCCCTTCAATTCCTTCTTGAGCTGTGAGATAGCTTGAGCAAGTTACTGAATCTCTTTGAGCCTGTTTCCAAATGGCCATCTCTTCTTTGAAGGCATTAAAAGTACAAAGCAAACATAAACTCACAGTACAGTGTTTGACAAGAAACACATCACAGCAGTGGTGCTAAGCAACTATTATTAATGTTCTTTTTAAAAAAATCAGCTTAACAAAAAAGGTAAAAGCTACATAAATAAATAAAATGCATAGCAGTAAACAATGACTAAAATCTATTTCATTCCTTATGATATATGAGAAAAATACATATATTTAACTAAATAACAGAATTTTAGAACCAAAAAAAATAGTTGGCATAAATAATAATCAAAAAAGTAAGTTAATATGAATAACGTAGTTCTACAAATACCAGTGAGCATAATGATATGATTCCTGGAAGCAGATCAAATACCAAAATACACTAGTTACCAGGCAACAATTGCTAAAGAAATATTCAGATATGGTGAGTAACAATTCAAACACTATAAATCTGCAAACTAAACATACTTTCTAATAATGTAATCTATGCTACAGAAATTGGTCTTTATGTTATCTATAGAAGAATTTTTAACATCTCAGAAATCTACCATTCAGCAAAATGTTGTACTTCTGCAAACCTCACTTCTATAGCCAGAAATTTATTCTAGTTTACCTACTTATTAAAAGCAAAACAAAAAAAAAACTCTTAAAAATCTGTAGAAAACATATCTAGTAATAGGGTAAAAATAAAAAGAATTGACTTCAAACTCTCCAAGTCTAGAAGAAACCATGACTCTTAATATGGCCCACTTTTAATAATCCACCAGAACTAATTTCTACTTTCAACACATTCCTTGATATGGTCAGCAATACAAAAAGCTCAACAGTAACTGTCGAGTGAAAGATTTAATCCTCCCACTTGTACTTCTCATACCCTGGTTGTGAGGTTTTGTCTTCACTTTTTGTACTGACTAGTGAACACATTCTTCAAGTTTCCTTTCTTTTTTTTTTAAGTGTTCATTAATTTACTTTTGAGAGAGAGAGAGAGAGAGAGAGAAAGCACAAGCAGGGGAGGGGCAGAGAGAAAGAGGGAGATACAGAATCCAAAGCAGGCTCCAGGCTCTGAGCTGACAGCAGCGAGCCTGATGCAGGACTTGAACTCATGAGCCCTGAGATCATGACCCGAGTAGAAACCAGACGCTCAACTAACTGAGCCACCTTAGCGCCTCTCCTTTAATTCTTTATTTTTTTAATAGTTTATTGTCAAGTTGGTTTAAGAATTCAATATATCAACTTTCATTTAGATTAAAAATATACCAGAAGGCATAACATTATAAAGTACCAGCAAAGTAAAATGCTAAAAGATTTTTGTAATAAAACTATTTCCATTTTCCTATTTGGCCCTTATGCTTCTCTTTTACCTTCTACTTCATGTCACTTCAGTCAGAAAACCCTCCCAAATACATATTCAAACTATTCATCCAACCAAATAGGGTCTTTGGGTGTGGAGAGAAGGAGAAAGAAACTTGCCACATGTATTTACCAACACTCTCCTCATATCAAGTTCAAAGAAAACGTTTTCTTAATAGCATATTGCTCCCCAAAGAGCCCACAAGATCCATTTAACAGCCAATTCCTGTGAGCTGACAATATTGCTACAACTGAAACTGAACTTTCATGTATGTAAAACAACAAAGGCTGCTTTCGCTAAGTTTTATGTGGATATGACCCATTTAATACTAACAGTGACATCAGATACAGCATTTTAAATGGATATGAATAGAAATATACATATACATAAAAAGTGACAAAGTAAAAAGAGAACAATAATCTAAAGTTTAGACTTTAAACATTTTGGTCAATGTTCTCTTATTCTTGGAAACGTTCATTCCATGGTATTAATTCACCATTAAAATGATAAAAAATATAGCTACCATAACAATGGCTAGAACATTTATTCAATGCTTGCTGTGTGCTAGGCACAGTTCTAAACACTTTATGTGCATTTACTCATCTAATCATCACAAATAACTACTCATTAATAATTCCCCATTTTAAAGATGAGAAAACTATGGCACTAAGAAGCAAAGCACAAATACAGCTAAGGCCCCATAATTATCTTAGTTCTCAGTTTCGTTATATGAAAAATGAGTTCCTTCTTCCCAGCTCTACATTAGAAGCTAATATGAATGCCACCAAAATTCATATTTAAGCATAAAAAAAAATCACATTTTGCCGACCATGGCATTTTTTTCCTCCTAAAATGAACCTCCATTAAATCAAAGGTCAACAAACACTTTTTTAAAATTAACCTAAATGGTAACACAAGTTGTGAAGCCTTATTAGCAGCAAAAAAGGCCAAATTATAAAGTGAACCAATTCTGACTTAACCACCTCCCCACTCCTCTAGAACCTCTCTCTCACCTGATCATAAAGGCTATTATTTACAGACTTGTAAAGAGCTTTTTTGCTCCTAAAGAACTTGACAATTGATTAAATGTATGATAGTTTTAAAATGTCCACAAACTCCTTAATATTCCTCCCTTCAAGAGGTAAAACTTAATTCCCTTCTCAAGGGTAGGTTGGACTTAGTGATACAGCTATAAAGGAGTATGTCAGAAGCAGTGGTGTGTAACTAAGTCAAAACTGGCCACCAGAGCTTCCTCCTTGCTCTCTTGGATCATCTGTTCCAGGGGAAGCCAGATGCCTTGCTAGCACATTTAAAAACCCCTAGAGACATCAATATGGTGAGGCTTTGAGGCCTACAGCCAACAGACATGTAAGTGTGCCATCAAGGAAGCAACAGTTGAGATGACTGAAGTCCCTGCCAAGATTTTGGCTACAACCTCATGAGAGACCCTAGACCAGAAGGCCTGGTTTAGGCACTTCCAAATCCAGACTCACAGAGACTGAGATACTAAATATTTTAAACCACTAAGTTCAGGTATAATCTGTTACTCAGCAATAGATAACTAATACAAAGTATGTAAAAAGTAATTTTGCAAGATAACTACACGTTATCTCTATTCTGATAGTTCATACCGGTCATGTTAAGCTAAACTAATGCACTCTACTCTCCTCCAACTTACCAAAAAATGAGGAATCAGCAATAACACACCAAGAAGATTACCAATCACATGGGTGAACCATTTCCTCTCTCTACTGTAAGTTAGAGTCTCCTGCGTGGACTCTGAGGCAACCTCTACCTTGCCTCCTACAAATTCATCTGTATCATAATCATCACTATCTCCTTAACTGCTGTCTCAGTAGAAGTCTATCTAAAGCACCCTTGATCTGCATCCTCATATTCCATTCCTTCAGGCTTAGTTAGTGATCTTGCTTCACTAATTATTCTCCCTTATTCCTCTATTTTCAAATATTATTTCTGATGGCTTTTTATCCTCAGCAAATAAAGATTATAAATCATAACACTCATACCTTTAAAAAACAAAAACTCTCTCTCAAACTCATATAGCTAGCAATCCCCTCTCTCTTCAATTTAAAATCAAACTTTCTGAAATAGGTAAATGACATTACCTATTTCAGTTTCCTTATCTCTTACCAACATTATCTCTTACCAACATGAACTGGCTCCATCCATATAATTGCTCTTGCTCAGGTCAACAACTTCTTGACATGTCTGATGGATACTGTGTCCTCATTTTATCTGATATCTCAAAGGTGCTTAATACTCAATCCTTTTATCCAAACTCAGTTCTTCCACTGACTTCTGTGATTCTCCTGCTTCCTTACACACTCATTCATCCCCTTTAAGGAGTGTTTTCCTTCCAGGATAGGGATTTACTAGTATTCCCTATCCTCATTTCTCTTCCTTTACTCTACATTTTTTCCCTGAGTGATTTCATCCAGTCCCATTGCTTTTAACCATCACCTATAAGCTAATACTTCAAATTTTATATCTCCAGCTGGGTCTTCTTAACTAAGATTCAATATATCCAACTTCCTGATGACATTTCTTGAAAGTCACAGAAGCCTCATAACAACAGCCCCAAACTGATCTTCTACAACCATGTTCCCCAACCTATTGTTCTTTCTATACTGCCTCAGTAAATGGTCCCAGAATCCACCCAGTTTCTGAAGCCAGATATTAGATATCAGTTCCTTTATCCTTCAAATATTTATTAAACATTAATTACACGCTTGAACGGGGCACCTTGGTGGCTCAGTCGGTTGAGCATCTGACCTCAGCTCAGGTCATAATCTCACGGTTTGTGGGTTCGAGCCCTGATTCAGGCTCTGTGCTGAGAGCTCGCTCAGAGCCTGGAGCCTGTTTCAGATTCTGTCTCTCTCTCTCTCTCTGACCCTCCCCTACTCACGCGCGCTCTCTCGCTCTCTCTCAGAAATAAAATATTTAAAAAAAAATTTTTTTTAATGTGCTTGAACATGACAGTGGCCAGAAATCACCCTGATTCGTGCAAAGAGAGAAAAAAAAAAGTTGACACCTGATGGAGAATCAAGCCAAAGTTTCCCCTAGTTTTCTCCTGTCAATACACAAGCTAAGCACATGACTTAATTGTCAGTCAGGTATCAACAATTCAAAGTCAGGTAAGATGAAAGGTAGGTCATGTTATATACCCCCTCCCCCAAACTTCACTCTTTGAACATGTAAACAGATTGAAACACAACTGAAGCAGAGAGGCAGACTTCCTCTCAGCTTTAATTGGAAATGACTTTTTTAAAAACTTAGCCAAAATATTTACTCAATTTTTTTTTTCCAGAGTCTGCAGTGTTGTTTTCTTTCTCCTTATCTTCAGAAGGCCCACCTGCAGCGTTTCATCTTAAACCTGAAAAGAACAACATTTTAACCAATTATAGAAGATAGTTTGGCTTTATCAACATTTTCACCATTTCAGATTAAATGATTTGATTACATGAGTGCAAATGCACACCCACAGAAAGTGTTAATGTTACTCCAATATCACATTTCCTTCTTTAAAGTTTCCATACAAGAAATACTTCTAAACTAGAATAAGACCACGGTTTCCAAATGACAGTGTTCCAAAGGTTTTAGAATAGGGTTCCAGTGGTCAAATACTACGTTTAAAACCTACTCAAAGTGTGGCCTTAAAAAGTTGTCCTCTTAAACTGTTTGGTCTTTGCTGGCAAGAATGCTGTAGCCGTTTCCTTCCATTCCAAGCACCTGGCACACATTTTATCAAATGAAAATCATTTTGCAAACTGTTAAGATACTTGGGAGATGATAAAGCATACTGATTATGGGACTTTAAGCTGGAGTCATATTACCTGGTTTAAATCACACCTCAACTTTGGACAAATTGATTTTAGGGCTGCATGATTTAGTTCTTTCATCTATAAAATGAGAGTAATAATAGGCCTAACATGATAGGATCATTATGATGATTAAATGAGATAACATGCACATAAAATATGCCTCTCTCAACAATTATGTAAGATAAATATTCTGGTTAATTCGTCTATTTTTATATGTAATGTTTATGCTTATGGTTAACAGAATAAATCAGCTTCAATACCATGCACAGAGTGAAAGCAGTAACATGAAACCAGTTGAAACTTACACGCTTGGGCAGTTACAAAAACATGATTTCCTTACAGAAGAAATTTACAAGAACTCTTTCCATTTAACAAGCGTCCCTGTCTACTGTCAAACCTAAGCCCAATAGGGGTGGGAGTTAGTGTGGAGGAGTGGAGGAAAGACAATACTCTGCAGAAGAAAAATTAACTTCCCTTCACCTTCCTTTGACCATGAGATATTGTTTCAGCTGAAATGTACTCTTCAATAGTGTAGACTCGGCAAGCACCAACTCAGAATACAAAACACGCCACGCCTGGACTGGAAAAGGGGAAGGTTCTAAAGCTCCACCGCCATAGGTCACTAGACCCTACGTTAAGCAGTTCGGGGTCTGCCGCAGCCGAGGGCTCCCGGCATGGCTAAAGCCGGAGCTTGCAGGTGCGGCTGTCCTTCCCGCCCGAGGAATCCACACAGCAGGTGGGAGCCGCCCACCCGCCTTATCACCATCCACAGAGGCCGCTCCTGCGTCAGCGCCCCCAGTCATCTGATAAGTGATGGCTCTTCCAGGCCTTCCCATTGACCTTCGACACCCGGTCTACAGGTCCCGGTGCTGCAGGTAAGAACAGCAAACTAGGAAATAAGTCGACGCCGCAACAGACAGCGGCGAAGAAGCCAAACCTCCAGACTGACCCGGCTGAGTTCCAGAGATGATGGAAACTGCTGCTCACCCAGCCCTGCCCAGTCCAACCCGTCCCCTCACCTGGGCGAGCGCCGGGGCGGCCTGGAANCGCAGCCCCGAGCCGGCCCCGGCCGGCGAAGCTCTGCCCGCGCCCACACCCTCCAGCCCCGCCACCCCGGCCAGCTGCCTTAGGTCGGGCCTGGGGCCCCTAGCCACTGACACAGAGGGGTGGAGAAGGATGGGAGGGGTCCCGGCTGGAGCCAGCCGTCACTGCGGCTGCGTCAACTGGTAGCGTCAGACGTCACGGCGCCGGCACGCCGCCCAAGCCCCATACAGGGATCTGCAGCGCCCCACCCCTTTCCTCTCCGCCTCTTTCCCAGGTCCCCGCACTGTGGGTGGAGCCTCGGTCGCAAGGCGGAGGTCCCGGGCGGTTTCCAAAAATCGCTTAGTACTTGGGCAAGGGGAGGGTCTATGAATGGTCTTCTGGAGGCCGGGAGACCGAGAAGCGCAGATAAGAGGACGCTAACAACAAGAATCAGAGCGGTGCTGTGAAGTGAAATGAATCCTCTCGGAATAGAGAATAATATTATTATGACTTTATCAATACCGGGAGCTTAATTGTTTGAAATGAAACTATATTGAATCAATTGAGTCTGTTATTATATCAATGAAAAGTGGCTTAGGGGCGCCTGGGTGGCTCAGTCGGTTAAGCGTCCGACTTCGGCTCAGGTCGTGATCTCGCGGTTCCTGGGTTCGGGCCCCGCCGCGGGCTCTGTGATGACAGCCAGTTCAGAGCCTGGAGCCTGCTTCGGATTCTGGGTCTCCCTCTCTCTCTGACCCTCCCCTGCTCATGCTGTCTCTGTCTCTCAGAAATAAAAACATTTAAAAAAAAAAAAAGAAAAGTGGTTTGACGCTCACCATTTTTAAACAGAAAGACTTCATATTATTTAGCGGGTGAACCAAGGCAAATGACTTTATGGAGTTGGAGAATCATCTCAGACATATTGAGGACTTCTTTTATACGAATTGTAATAGGATGAGGAAAGTGGAAAGCAGTCTTAGCTCTGTGGAAGCTTTCTGATTGCTTGGGACAGATGTGGAATATGCAAATAAGACAACTGTAAGTGCACACAGTGATATGCTAGCAAATAGCAAACATACTGTTAAGCATGGACCAGACACCGTTCTAATCTAAGCATTTATATTTATTGATTCATTTAACCCTCCCAAAACCCTGCGAGGTAAATACTCTTATTATCCCTTCTATTCCCATCTCACAAATTAAAAACTAAGGTATAGAAAGGTTAAATAAGTCCCCAAATTGTACCGTAAGTACTAAGATATGAAGAGGTTAAATAACTTGGAAAGCTAGGGTTTGAACCCAAGCATTGTGGCTCCAAAGTTCACACTATTAAGCACTACTGTATACTTTATACTGCTCAAGTTCTGACTACCTTCCTGAGCTGAAGTACCGTATCTCCAATAGTTTTCAAGTGGGAGTTTCACTCTTACCTGGAAAGGACCAGATGTGAAACCAAATATAAAATGAAGCTAGAAACGGTTAAACATATGAGATACCATATTGCATATAAGATACCTTCACTCCATATAAGGAAGTAGAGGCCCTGGCAGAACTGATTTAAAAGCCTGGATAGAAGCCAGAAAGAGAAAAACATACACCTATCTTAGTTACTTCTACCTGCTACCAGGGCACTCCTACCACCCTTACTTGAATTACCTCTTAGAGCTTATTTCTCCTCTTCTACAAAGACATTAATTTCAATAGTCTTTCAACGTCTGGAAGAATCCCATTCTCAAGCGTTGTGCTCTAATAAGGCACCAGGAACCCCACATGAATCAAAACTTGCCACAGCCAAACTACCAACCTTGCCCAAGAGTGAAACTTTCCCAGTACAAATTTCTTAGACTAGAAATTACCTAGATGTGGTTCAGCTGCCTCAAATCGAAAACTGAACTAAATTACCCTGAAGCTAAGAGAAAAGAGGGGAAAAGAAAGGAAGAGAGTGAACAGAATAAAGCTATAATGGTGTAATTTCTGGAACAATGAAAAGATTATTATTTAAGGATAAAAGGGATTACTTTCAAAATAATCCACAGATGTAGGCAGCCATCAAATTAACCAAATTTATCTGCTTTCTATTTACATTGATATTTTCACCATGTTTTACAGTAGAGTAAAATAAAATGTGCTTCAAAAACTAAACATATGCTAAGAAAAATTTTTAAAATTAAATATATGCTAAGTGCCAGGCACTTGGCTAATGCCTTATGTGTACTATTTCATTCCACTTGCACAAGCCCATAATGTAAATACCACTTGTGGATGAGGAAGTTTATAAAAGTTGAATAACTTGTCCAAGGTCACACAAACTAGAAAGTGGAACCAGAACTTGAAATCAAGTGAGCCTAACTCCAACACTATTATCTTTCACTACTCTATACTAGATCCAAGTTAAAAAAAAAAATTCTCAAATTGTAGGACCAGCAACACATAATAATGTAAAACCACATCTGCTTTACAGATAATTTTAAAATAGTGTTAAAGCAGCATGTTATCTATATTTTAATGCATAAAGGAATTTGCTGCCTCCAAATTGAATATGTTAAAGTTGCTTGAACGCATAATTCAGGTTTTTATTTCTCTATCATTTAAGAATTTTTAAAATTTTTTTTAAGTGTTTTATTTATTTCTGAGAGTGAAAGAGACAGTGTGAGCAGGGGAGGTTCAGCGGGAGAGGGAGACACAGAATCCGAAGCAGGCTGCAGGCTCTGAGCTAGCGGCCAGCACAGAGCCCTACGCAGGGCTTGAACCGACGAACCATGAGATCATGACCTGAGCCGAAGCCTGATGCTTAACCGACTGAGCCACCCAGGCTCCCCTCATTTAAGAATTTCTTAAAACCACAATGCCTTTATGTATAAACCTGAGTGTTCCTCAAGTTGTTATACACTTTTTATAACCAGGATACCAAGTCTGAAGTCAGTTCTCACACCAAGTGTTAATAATATTAATAATAAATATAAAGAATATAAATAAATAAAAACAAACAAAAAACTTAATAGATTTCTATATTATTTCACAGTATAATTGCCAAATGAAATGAGTTCTTCCTTTTCACTTACCACTAGCCAATACAGGCCAAAATTCAAGTTTCTGTTGTGCCACGAGTATTCCAGGAGCCACCGATGCTAAAAGAAACTAATGAGATTTAAGCCAAATACTTTAGGAAAACCACAATTACTCACTTTAAAGCTAATAAAAAGTAAAAGGAACTGAACATGTATTTTGAAAGAAGAAGTTTGTACGTCTTTTGATATCTAGAAAAACCCAGTTTTCTAATAATGATTTGAACTTTAAAATAAGTAAAGTCCTACAAATCAACAAGTAAAACCACCAAACCATGAGCAAAAGATATGAACAGATAGTTCACATAAAAAGAAATACAAGTGGGCCTAAAACATTAGAAAAGACGTTCTTTGTTCTCATAAATAGATAAAGGCCAGCTTTAATAAGTAAAGCTGCAGGTGAGGTGCCATTTCTTTTCTTTTCATGTGACAAATCTCAAAAAATTCCGATAATTCACTATTAGAAAAGGTTCAAGGAAACAGAAACCCTCCCACCTTGCTGGTGGGTATATAAATTGATTTACTTTCAAAGGAGAGTAATACAGTAATATCATTTAAAACCTGTCAGTGCTCATATGTTTTAACCTAGCAATTCCACCTCTAGAAATGAATCCTACAGTTATCTTCACACATGACCAAAATATACAAGCTATCCATTGCTATATCATTCATAAAAATAAAAAAATTAACCTAAAAAATGTTCAATTCTAGAAGACTAGTTTAAAAATTATGGAACATCCATAGAGTTGCAAAAAAAAAAAATGTGGTAGCTATAAATGCACTGGTAGGAGACGATCTACAATGTATATTATAAAAAAGACGAAGAGCATGGGTTGCCTGGCTGGCTCAGCCGGTTAAGTGTCCAACTCTTGATTTCAGCTCAGGTCATGATCTCACAGATTGTCGGTTCCAGTCCCACATCAGGCTCTGAGGTGACAGCACAGAGCCTCCTTAGGATTCTCTCTCACTATTTGTCTCTGCCCCTCTGCCTCCCTCCCTCCCTCCATCTCTCTCTCCCTCTCTCAAAATAAAATTTTAAAAAGATGCAGAACAAAAAATATATGTGTACCTATGAAAAATAATAACTAAACAGCCCCAAACCTACAAATTAACTTACATAAACACACTGCTCAAAAGACTAAACTGGACAAAAGTTAAAATTTCTAGTCAGTGGCACATACTGTGAAGTAACATTTATATGCATATATGTATTGTGTGTGTGTGTGTGTGTGTGTGTGTGTGTGTTACTTTAGGCATAGGTTATATACGGAAAAATGCTGAAGAAACTGGTACAGACTATAATTGGAAAAGAAAAGGATAATTAACTGGGTATTCTGGCCCAGGATGAGTTTGTACAAAGATTTCTATTTTACTATATATTTTTTATAATATCTGAATTTTTTAATGTGTTCATGTGTTACCTACTCTGAAGTAAAATAAAATATTTTAGAGTACCTGGCTGGCTCAATTGGGTAAGATTCAACTCTTGATTTCGACTCAGCCCATGATCCCAGGGTCGTGAAGTCAAGCTCAGCACTGAACATGGAACCCATTTAAAATTCTCTCTCACCCTCTGCCCCCTTGCTAATACATTCTTTCTCTAAAAATAAAAAAAATAAATAAAATTTTAAAACTTTAAAAAAATTTTAATGAAATATAACTATATTTTTCTTTGGCTCTCCCATTGATTTTTACTTTCTTCCTCCAAATCCAAGATGAATTTACACTTGTTATATTTATTAGTTTCTAAGACTGCCATAACAAAATTTCTCAGAGTGGATGGTTTAACCAACAGAAATTTGCCTGCTAACAATTGTGGAGCCTGGCAGTCTGAGATCAAAGTATCAGCAGGGTTAGTGTTTTCTGAGACTTCTCTCCCTGGTTTGCAGGGAGCTGCCTTCTTGCTGTGTCCTCACATGTTCCTTTCTCTGTGCAAGCGTGCCTCTGATGGCTCTCAGAGCATCAAGGACACCAGTCACACTGTATCAGGGCCCACCCTAAGAACCTCATTTTAACTTAATTAACGTCTATAAAGTCCGTATCTCCAAATACAGTCACATTCTGAGGTACTGGGAGGTGGGGGTGGAGTAAGGCTTCAACGTACGAATTTTGAGGGGACACAATTCAGCCCATAACATTTGACAAATATGATCTTTTCCTAGAACTAGTCTCTTTTTCACTCTTCTTTGAAAGACATATTCCAAATACCTTACTTTAAAAATCTGGCTACCTTTATTTTGTAATTCATTCTCTTGTTCATTTATCCTTATTATTCTTTTTAAGAAGCATGAAGTTTCAAAATTTTGGTAAGTTATCATTTGATCTTATGTGTGTTCCAGAAAAGGCTGAAAGGTGGAGATTTTTTCCCCTCATCCCTTACTATTGGTCATACCTTCTCTTAGCATGTGTGCTAGCCTAAGTGACAGCATCTTATCTCTCTAATAAACTCTCTTTATTGCCTTTGTAGTTACAGTCTTTCTGCAATTCATTAATCATTTATCACTATATCTCAGTTCATCAGGTCAAAATGTGAAAAAAAATTTCAAAGTCTTCTCTATTTTGCCTTTTCATGTCTCTGTTTTTCTTCTTTCCATAAGTCAAAAAATATTTAATATCTATATGCTAGACACTGGACTAAGCCCTGGATATACATACATAATCAAGGTAGAACTGGCCCCTGCCCTTGAGGAACTTAGAATCAGTGGTAATGATTGAGAAAAAAACAAAAGCTGAATTCTGATCTATCATTGCCATCTAAAAATTCCTGATTGTACTTTTCTTCTTCTAACTCATATCAAGCTCAAGTTCTTTTCATTGTATATGATAGAAAACTGACATAAGTTGGCCTAAGTAAAGGTAATGTACTGGCCCTTAGGGCATCTGGGTGCTGTCCAACTTCGGCACAGGTCATGGTCTTGCAGTTCATGAGTTCAAACCCTGCATCAGTCTTGCTTCTGTCAGTGCAGAGGCCACTTCAGATCCTCTGTTCTCATCTCTCTCTGTCTCTCCTCCATTCTCTATCTCTCAAAGACAAATAAAACATTAAAAAAAAAAAAAAGGTAATGTACTGGCCCTCATAAGCTTTAAACACCAGAATTAAATGGCTTCGGGCCAGACATGAAGCTCCCTGCCATATGTATCTCTAGCCAGATATATCTCTTGACTATATCTCTCAGAAAAGCCATTCACTATGTTAACTTCAATCTCACATTTCCCAGGGTAGTAAGACAATGGCAGAGCTCCTGGTCCTATACCCTCTCCATTTTTTGATCCAGCCGGGAGGAGCAGGAGTCTTTTCCCCAGAAATCTCAGCCAAAGTCTCCTTGTGTCTCATTTACTGTTCTTGCTGTTCTTGGGTCCCATGATTACCCCTAAAGGCAATGGGGAATGCAGTAGTATTGACCAGCGTTGGCCATATACTCCACCATAGAATCAGAGCTACTACCAACTTTAAGCTGCTATTACTTCATCAATTAAGATATATCACAAAACACAGCTAGAAGACAGCCAACTATGAACCGTGAAGCAGACCCTCAACAGATACTGAAACTGCAGTCTTGATCTTGGACTTGTCAGCTTCCAGAACTGTAAGAAATAAATATTTGATGGATAACCCACTCCTGAACCCACAAAAAGACCTTTCACAGTGTTCCTAGTGTTTTCTAGCTTCTCTGTTTCTAAATAACTTTTTGCCCTACTGCTAGATTGTGAATTTCCTCAGGAAGGTCTTCGATCACATCCAGGACTAGCATTGTGTTGAGCATAAGTTAAACATTCAATAAATGGTTATTAAATACGTAGTTATTAAAAAAAACTAAGGAAGGAATAATTTGTTGAAGATAACCGAATATCTATATAAAAACAAACATGTCAAAGAGTGTTTAAAAACCAGTAAATATCTCACCCTTCATTTAAATGTGAAATACCGCACACATTGTATCAGAATTTCTATTTAATGAACAATACTTTAAAAGTAAAATTACTACTACCTAGCACTTCTGACTGTTGACTATACTGCTTAATTTGAAATACGATGTAATACATCAGTTGATGGACATTTAGGCTCTTTCCATGATTGGGTTATTGTTGAAAGTGCTGTTATGAACATTGGGGTACATGTGCCCCTAGGCATCAGCACTCTTGTATCCCTTGGGTAAATTCCTAGCAGTGCTATTGCTGGGTCATAAGGGAGTTCTATTGTTAATTTTTTGAAGAACATCTACACTGTTTTCCAGAGGGGCTGCACCAGTTTATATTCCTACCAACAGTGTAGGTGGGTGCCCCTTTCTCCACATCCTCGCCAGCATCTAGTCTCCTGATTTGTTCATTTTAGCCACTCTGACAGGCATGAGGTGGTATCTCAGTGTGCTTTTGATTTGTATTTCCCTGATGATGAGTGACACTGAGCGTTGTTTCATGTGTCTTGGCCATCTGGATGTCCTCTTTGGAGACGTGTCTGTTCATGTCTTCTGCCTATTTCTTCACTGGATTATTTTTTTCGGGTGTGGAGTTTGGTGAATTCCTTATAGATTTTTGGATACTAGCCCTTTATCTGATATGTCATTTGCAACTATCTTTTCCCATTCTGTCAGTTGCCTATTAGTTTTATGGATTGTTTCCTTTGCCATGCAGAAGCTTTTTATCTTGATTAGGTCCCCATAGTTCATATTTGTTCTTGATTCCCCTGCCTTTAGGGATGTGTCATGTAAGAAATTGCTGCAGTTAAGCTCAAGGAGAAAGTTTCTGGCTTTCTCCTCTAGGGTTTTCATAGTTTCCCGTCTCACATTTAGGTCCTTTATCCATTTTGAGTTTATTTTTGTGTATGCTGTGAGAAAGTGATCTAGTTTCATTCTTCTGCATGTTGCTGTCCAGTTCTCCCAGCACCATCTGTTAAAGAAGCTGTCTTTTTTCCATTGGATACTCTTTCCTGCTTTGTCAAAGATTAGTTGGCCATACACTTGTGGGTCCAATTCTGGGTTCTCTATTCTATTCCATTGGTCTATGTGTCTGTTTCTGTGCCAATACCATACTGCCTTGATGATGACAGCTTTGTAGTAGAGGCTAAAGTCTGGGATGGTGATGCTTCCCCTTTTGGTTTTCTTCTTCAATACGACTTTGGCTATTCAGGGTCTTTTGTGGTTCCATACAAATTTTAGGATAGTTTGTTCTAGCTTTGAGAAGAATGCTGGTGCAATTTTTATTGGGATTTTATTGAATGTGTAGATTGCTTTGGGTAGTAGTTACATTTTAACAATATTTATTCTTCCGATACATGAGCATAGAATGTTTCTCCATTTCTTTGTGTCTTCTTCAATTTCCTTCATAAGTTTTCTATAGTTTTCATCTTACAGATCTCTTATATCTTTGGTTAGGTTTATTCCTAGGTATTTTATGTTTTTTTGTGCAATTGTGAATGGGATCAGTTTCTTGATTTCTCTTTCTGTTGCTTCATTATTGGTGTATAAAAATGCAACCGATTTCTGTACGTTGATTTTGTACCCTGCAA
>NW_027531015.1:712080-712432 GCF_008692635.1 Crocuta crocuta | reverse complement strand
GTCTTTTGTGGTTCCATACAAATTTTAGGATAGTTTGTTCTAGCTTTGAGAAGAATGCTGGTGCAATTTTTATTGGGATTTTATTGAATGTGTAGATTGCTTTGGGTAGTAGTTACATTTTAACAATATTTATTCTTCCGATACATGAGCATAGAATGTTTCTCCATTTCTTTGTGTCTTCTTCAATTTCCTTCATAAGTTTTCTATAGTTTTCATCTTACAGATCTCTTATATCTTTGGTTAGGTTTATTCCTAGGTATTTTATGTTTTTTTGTGCAATTGTGAATGGGATCAGTTTCTTGATTTCTCTTTATGTTGCTTCATTATTGGTGTATAAAAATGCAACCGATTT
>NW_027531015.1:672098-711934 GCF_008692635.1 Crocuta crocuta | reverse complement strand
TCTTTTGCAATTCTGATGCCTTTGATTTCCTTTTGTTGTCTGATGGCTGATGCTCGGACTTCCAGCACTATGTTAAACAACAGTGGTGAGAGTGAACATCCCTGTCGTGTTCCTGATCTCAGGGGGAAAGCTCTCAGTTTTTCCCCATTGAGGATGATGTCAGCCTAGGGCTTCTCATAAATAGCTTTTATGATGTTTAAGGAAGTTCCTTCTATCCCAACTTTCTCAAGCGTCTTTATTAAGAAGGGATGCTGTATCTTGTCAAATGCTTTTTCTGCATCTATCAACAGGATCACATGGTTTTTATCTTTTCTTTTGTTTATGTGATGTATCACATTGATTTGAGAATATTGAGCCAGCCCTGTAACCCAGGAATGATACCCACTTGGTCATGGTGGATAATTCTTTTTATATGCTGTTGAATTCGATTTGCAAGTATCTTGTTGAGGATTTTTGCATCCGTATTCATCAAGGATATTGGCCTGCAGTTCTCTTTTTTTGCTGGGTCTCTGTCTGGCATGGGAATCAAAATGATGCTGGCTTCATAGAGTGAGTCCAGAAATTTTCCTTCCATTTCTATTTTTTGGAATCACTGGAGAAGAATGGGTATTAACTCTGCTTTAAATGTCTGGTAGAATTCCCCAGGGAAGCCATCTGGCCTAGGGCTCTTATTTGTTGGGAGATTTTTAATAACTGAGTTAATTTCTTCACTAGTTATGGGTCTGTTCATATTTTCTATCTCTTCCCATGTGAATTTTGGTAGTGTGTGTGTGTGTTTAGAAATTTGTCCATTTCTTCTAAGTTGTCCAGTTTGTTTGCATATAATTTTTCATAGTATTCCCTGATAGTTTCTTGTATTTCTGAGGGATCGGTTGTAATAAATCCAGTTTCATTCATGATTTTGTCTATTTCGGTGCTCTCTCTTTTCTTTTTGAGAAGCTTGGCTAGAGGTTTGTCAATTTTGTTTATTTTTTCAAAAAACCAACTCTTGGTTTCATTGATATGTTCAACTATTTTTTTGTATTCTATATTGTTTATTTCTGCCCTGATTTTTATCTATTTCTCTTCTGGGTTTAGGGTGCTCTTGTTGCTCTCCTTCTAGTTCCTTTAGGTGCACTGTTAGATTTCGTACTTGCACTTTTTCTAGTTTCTTGAAACAGGCCTAGAGTGCAATGTACTTTCCTCTTAGGATTGCCTTTGCAGCATGATATATATTTCTTCATCCCCTTACTTTCAATATGAAGGTGTCCTCGGGTCTAAAATGAGTCTCTTGGGGCACCTGGGTGGCTCAGTTGGTTAAGCGTCTGACTTCAGCTCCGGTCATGATCTCACAGTTCGTGGGTTCGAGTCCCGCATTGGGTTCTCTGCTGACAGCCAGCTCAGAGCCTGGAGTCTGTTTCAGATTCTGTGTCTCCCTCTCTCTGACCCTCCCTTACTCACCCTGTCTCTCTCTCTCTCTTTCTCTGTCTCTCAGAAATAAATAAAACATTTAAAAAAATTTTTTCATTGAGTCTCTTGTAGACAGAAAATAGATGGATTTTGGATTTTTATCCATTCTGATACCCTATGTCTTTTGATTGGGGGATTTAGTCCATTTACATTCAGTGTTATCATTGAAAAATATGGGTTTAGAATCATTGTGTTTTCTGTAGGATTCCTGCTTGTAGTGGCATCTCTGGTACCTTGTGTTCCTTCCAACATTTCACTCATAGAGTCTCCCTTAGGATTTCTTGTAGGGCTGGTTTAGTGGTGATGAATTCTTTCAATTTTTGTTTATTTGGGAAGACCTTTATCTCTCCTTCTATTCTGAGTGACAGGCTTGCTGAATAGAGGATTCTTGGCTGCATATTTTTTCTGTTCATCACATTGAAGATTTTCTGCCATTCTTTCCTGGCCTGCCAAGTTTCAGTAGATAACTCTGTAACTACTCTGATAAGTCTCCCTTTGTGTGTTAGGGCCCTTTAATCCCTAGCTGCTTTCAGAATTCTCTCCTTGTCCTTATATTTTGCCAGTTTCACTATGATATGTCATGCAAAAGATCGAATTGAGTTACATCTGAGGGGAGTTCTCTGAGCCTCTTTATTTCAATGTCTGTTTCCTTCTGCAGATTGGGGGAAGTTCTCAGCTATAATTTATTCAAGTACCCCTTCAGCAGCTTTCTCTCTCTATTCCTCTTCTGGAATTCCTATGATATGGATACTGTTCCTTTGATTATATCACTCAGTTCTCGAATTCTCCTTTCATGCTCCTGGATCTATTTATCTCTCTTTTCCTCAGCTTCCTCTTTTTCTATAATTGTGTCTTCTAATTCATCTATTCTCTTCTCTGCCTCTTCAATTCATGCAGTGACCGCCTCCATTTTACTATACACCTCATTTATAGCATTTTTCAATTCATCACAACTATTTTTAAGCTCCATATTCTTTGTAGCAATAGCTTCTTTGATGTCTTCCATGCCTTTTTCAAGCTCAGCGATTAATTTTATGACTATTGTTCTAAATTCTTCTTCAGTTATGTTGCTTATATCTGTTTGAGTAGTTCTTTAGCTGTCACTTCTTCCTGGAATTTCTTTAGAGGAGAGTTCTTCCGTTTCGTCATTTTTGCTAGCTTTCTGTCTCTTGTCAGTTTTAAGAGCTTGTTATGCACTCTGCACCTGTGAGTACTGCTATATTATAGAAGGGTCATTGAATGTCCAGGGCCTGTCCATTCAGGAAGTGTTCTTTTAATGGTGTCTCTTGGTCTCTCTTGTTGTGCCTTTGGTTACTTTATTTCCCTACCTGTAGTGATATTTGGGACTTTCCACTATATGTACTTTGGCTTGTTTCTTGAGGTAGCCCTGAAAAGGAAAAGAGACAAACACACAGGGATCAAAGGCATGCAAACGCACAGACAAATCCAACAAACAAGCAAACCGAAAGGGAAAAGGAAAAAAGAAAAAAGAAAAGAAAGAAAAACCAAAAGACAAAACACAGTCTAAAAGCATAAAACCAGAATTCCCAGCTACAAATAAAGAGCAGGGTGTATGTAATCCTGTTGGAAGAGCATATACAAAGAGAGAAATGACAGGGTCAAGAGAAAGCAAAATTGGACAATGAGCAGGCAGAGAGACTAAGAGGCTTAATTCAGAGAGAAAGAGGAGAATATGGTAGGAGGCGAGGAGAAAGAAATGAAGATAATGTTACCCAAAGAAACTATATAGTTTGATTATTCCAGAGAGAGAGAGAGAAAGGAAGGTAACGATGGAGGTGTAGAATATGCATCTAGAGAATGTATTAAATATGACTGTTTAAGCAAACCAATGACAAGAGTGCCCAGACCAGCGGAGGGGAGGGACAAGAATGAGATAAGCAAAACATACCTGAATAAAAAGAATTGATCTAGAATTAATCACGGCAATGCATCAATGTTGGTTTTGCCCTGTGCTCCAGTCAAAAAAAAAAAAAAAAAAAAAAAAAGGCAGCTCTCCAGAGCAGATGGGCATGGTTTGGTGTAGGCAGGTCTTGCCTCCACTGCTGTCCTGCGGGCCTTCCCTTAGGCCCCGCCTTGGTGGTTGTGGGGAGAAAAATGGCGGTACCCCAGCTCCTTCTCAAACCAATTGTTGCAAGTCACTCTTTTGGGCCCGATCTCCCTGTGCTGCAGATGTAGCCAAGGTGGACCATGTTCTATGTCCCAAGCCCCACCTTGTTTCCAAAGCTTAGTCTGCGCGCTTTAATGATACTGCCAGAAATGTAATCCCACAGGCTGGCCGCTTCCTAGCCAGGGATTGAGCCAGGAGAGCAGCGCAGCAGTTTCTCCTGGTGCCGCCTGGGACTGGGACACCCAGCCCAAAAATCACCACAGCTAGAATTAGGATCCCTCTCCCTCCTGGGCCAAGGTTTTTCTCTTCTCCAGGGAAAGTTCTATGAGCAGTTTCAACCACTCTTCCTCTTCCCTAGTTTCTCCATGGCTCTCCATGGAGGAGCTCCCTCCCCTCCATGTCTCCAGGTTCTGGCCCATTTTTATCTTTCCCAGTTCGCAATCACTCACCTAGGAGACTGTCTCCTTAGTGGAGTCTGTCTCTTTTCCTCCCAGACTCCTGCAATTCAGTGTCCTATGGCTTCAGGTCTTCTGTCATTGAGAGATGCAGGTGAGCAAAATGTACAGAGCTCCCTACTTCTCCGCCATCTTGCCTCCAACCTTATTTTGAATATTTTAAAGTTTCTTTTATAAAGCACCTCTCTTATCTGCAATAAAATATATATAAATATAAATTTAATTCCTAAAATTTTATGTGACCATAACGTTTTAGTAGTTACTTTTCTCCCATCTTAAATTCTTCCCATTGAATTATAACTGCAAATATTAGTGAAAGTCAATTAACCAAAATAACTATTTTATAAACTTTGATAAAGGTTATTATATAATAAGTAAAATGTACTAGAAATGTATCTCTGTGGGAAAAAATGTGGTCTTTTTCCCCAGTTGGTTGATGTATCTGTGGATGGATCCTATTGACTGCTTTAAGGAGGCCTAACTATTTCTGTTTGTTCGTGTGTATTGACATAGGCTCTGAGACACCTTGTTCATATAAACAGATAGGGATGAAAAGAGTTTTATTACATCAATCTCTTAATTCTTTTAATTCCCTTAGAGTTATATTCCAAAAATCACATTATGATTTAATGTCAAAAATTATTTCTTTGATTAGGTCCTTAGATGCGCGACCAAGCACTGGTAGCACCTCCCCCCTCCTGCCCACCATGGGATATATGTTTCATTCTTCAGGCCCTCCTGGCTGCCCAAGAACAAAGGAAAGGACAGAAAACAAATGGTTAAACTGATAGAGTCTCCATCAGTTTACAAATATCTTAGCAATATTAAAAGAAAAAGGCAGTCTTATCAATAGCCTAATCTCTAGGAACTTCCTAGTATCTTAATGATAATGCTTTGCAAGAGGGAAAACAACCTTAGTTTGATGAGCCTCCAGTAATCTGTAAATCCTCTTTAACATATGGAAATCCCTTTAAGAAACTTCCTTCTGACTTTACCTCCTCCAACTCCACAGTATATAAGCACTCACTCTTCACAAGACCAGTGCAGCTCTTTCTGCCCACGGGTCCTGTCCGCATGCTTTAATAAAATCATCTTTTTGCACCAAATATGTCTTCAAGAATTCTTCCTTGGCTGTTGGCTCCGAACCCCCACCACTCCAAAACCTCATCACTTATAATACTAAGAATTGGAAACCAATCAGAAATCTCTTGTTATAAAATGACTTATTACTTAATCATTATTTATTCCAAAAGAAATTTACCAAAACTTCTCAAGTGATATTAACTATATATTTTCCCCCTTAAAACCACCTATTACAGTCACAAAGAAATTAAAATATTCCTAATTTCAGCATATTTTCCATACAATTTTTGATAAAATGTTTTATCAATTCATATGGTTTAAACATGCTTTATCAAAACCTTAGAGCTACAGGTTAAGCTTGTTTATAAAAAAGGACTGACTTTATTTGGGACAATGGAGAACTCTATGCTTAAGGCTATTATTGAAAACAACTGAGATCTTGGTGGAGAATGATTAAGAGAAGGCTGCTTGTTTCTCATACAAAATTACACAGCATCCAGAAGTTCAATGGAAAAAAAAGAGGAAAAGAGCAAGTCAAGAAAGCCTTCTTGGGATCATAGATATCTCTGGGGTCAGAAAGATGTGTACATATGCTAGGCTGCATCTACTTAGGAGCAAAGCAAAGCAAGGAGCAGACTTGAAATCATTCTTGAAGTTACACACAGGCTTATTAACACAGAGCTGACATAGGTGCCGGAATTATCAGACACTTGATTTTAAATAACTACAATTGATATCTCAAGGACTCTAATGGAAACAGTAGACAACATTAGAGAACCTATGGATAGTATAAGCAGAGAGGTGAGAATTCTAAGAATCCAAAGAAACCCAAGACACTGTAACAGAAATTAAGAATGCCTTTCATAGATTTGTCAGTAAAGTGCAGATAACCAAAGAAAGAATCAATTTACAAGATATGTAAATACAGGGACTCCTGAGTGACTCAGTCAGTTAACCTTCAGACTCTTGATTTCGACCCTGGTCGTGATCTCTCCCTCATGAGATCAAGCTCCAAATAGAGCCCTGAATCACACTCTGCATGAGGGTTCAGGCTAGGTGTAGAGCCTGCCTAAGATTCTCTCTCTCCTTCTCCCTCTGTCCCTTTCCTGCTTGCATGTGCATTCTCTCTCCCTCTCTCTCTCTCAAAAAAAAAGAGAGTGTAAATACAAGCTTTCCAAACTGACATGCAAAAAGAAAAAAGAAAAAAACAAATAGAAAAAGTATCCAAGAACTGTGGAACAATTTCAAAAAGCATAAAATACATACAATGTAAGAAGAAGTAATAACGGCTGAGAATTTCTCAAAATTAATAACAGACACCAAAATACAGACACAGGAACTTCAGGCAACACCAAACAGGGCAAATACAAAAAAACAAAAACAAAAACAGAAATAAAACCTATAGGCATACCATATTTAAACGACTGAAAATAAAACATTAAAAGAAAAGCTTGAAAAAAGTGAGAGGATTAAAAAAAAAAATCTATTATCTTCAGAGGGAAAAAAGAAAAAAATACAAGACACCGCTCATCAAAAATCACATAAATGAGAGTGTAGTGAAATATATAAAATGTTTAAAGAAAAACCCTACCAACCTGGATTTCTATACACAAGAGAAATTAACTTTGAAAGTAAAAGAAAGACTCTTTCAAACACATAAAAATAGGGAATTCATTGCCAGCATACCTGCTTTATAAGAAATATTAAAAGAAGCTCTTCAGAGAAAAGGAAAATTATACAGGCTAGAAATAGACATAGAAACTTGGATTTCCATAAAGATAGAACATCAGAGAATAAATAAATTAAGGTAAAATAAATTATATTATTTTTATTCTTAATTGATCTAAAAAATAACTTTGATTAAAGAAGCATAGTAATAATATGTTGGGTGGTTATAGGACATGGATAAATAAAAGAATGACAGTAATATTACAAAGAATGGGAGTGAGGAATTAAGAAACACTGTCATAAGGTATCTGTACTATGTGTGAAGTAATATGGTGTTATTTGAAGATGGACTTAGAATGATTTAAAATATGTATTAAAATTCTCAAGTAACTGCTAAAATATTTTAAGTATAATTAATAAGATAAGAGAGGAGATGAAATGGAAGTGTATAGAGTGCTCAGTTAGAAACAGAGAAGACTTGGGGCGCCTGGGTGGCTTAGTCGGTTAAGCGTCCGACTTTCGCTTAGGTCATGATCTCGGGGTTCGTGGGTTCGAGCCCCACGTCAGGCTCTGTGCTGACTGCCAGCTCAGAGCCTGGAGCCTGTTTCAGTCTGTGACTCCCTCTCTCTCTGACCCTCCGCTGCTCACGCTGTCTCTCTCTCTCTCTCTCTCCTAGAAATAAATAAAACATTAAAAAAAAAATTTAGAAACAGAGAAGACTGAAAATAATGGGAAAAATAAAAAGAAAACAACAAAAGCAATGAATATTAAAAAGTAGGGAGGAAATAATAAAGGCTAGAGTGAAAATAAATAAAATAGAGACAAATAAAGGAAAGATCAATGAAACCAAGGACTTGTTCTATGAAAAGGTAAATAAAATTGATAAACTTTAGCCAGACACATGAAGAAAAAAAAAGAGAGGACATAAATAAAATCAGAAATGAATGAGAAATAACAATTGATACCACAGAAATAAAAATAAAAAGATTATGAGAACACTATGAAAAATTGTATGCCAACAAATTGGACAACCTAGAAGAAATGAATAAATTCCTAGAAACGTACAATCTTCCAAAAATGAATCCGTAAGAAATGGAAAATTTGAAAAGGCCTATCACTAGTAACAAAATTGAATCAGAAATCATAAAACTCCTATCAAACTGGGTGCCTGGGTGGCTCAGTCAGTTAAGCATATGACTTCGGCTCAGGTCATGATCTTGCAGTCTGAGCCCCGCGTTGGGCTCTGTGTTGACAGCTAGCTCAGAGCCTGGAATGTGTTTCAGATTCTGTGTCTCCCTCTCTCTCTGCCCCTCCTCAGCTCATTCTCTGTCTCTCTCTGCCTCAAAAATAAATAAACGTTAAAAAAAAAAAGNTAAAAAAAAAAAACTCCCAACAAACAAAAGTCTAGCACCAGATGACTTCTACACGAATTCTACCAAACATTTAAAGAAGAGTTAATTCCTATTTTCAAACTATTCCAAAAAAATAGAAAAGGAAGGAAAACTTCTAAATTCATTCTATGAGGCCAGCATTGCCCTGTTATCAAAGCCAGAAAAAAACACTACAAAGAGATAAAAAACTGTAGGCCAATATCCTCAATTAACATAGATGCAAAAATCCTCACCAAATTATCAGCAAAATGAATTCAACAATACGTTAACAGGATTATTCACCATAATCAAGTGGGATTTATTCCAGAGATGCAAGGGTGGTTCAATATTTTCAAATCAATCGATGTGATACATTACATTAACAAGAAGGATAAAAACCATAAAAACCATATAATCATCCCAATAGATGCAGAGAAGACATTTGACAAAAACATTCCCTCTAGTCCCAAAAAGTGGGACTAGAAAGAACATACCTCACCATACATAATAAAGGCCATGTATGAAAAATCCACAGCTAACATCATACTTAATGTTAAAAAACTAAAAGCTTTTCCTCTAAGATCAGGGACAACATACTCTCACCACTTTTATTCAACATATTACTGGAGGTCTTAGCCACAGCAATCAGACAAGAAAAATAAATACAGTCTAAGACTGTGACATAGGACAACCTTGAACTCACCTCCTCCATAAAACACACCAAATTACACCTATTTATAGAACATTTCCTCCTGAAGAAGAATGGAGGGCTGACTGAACAGTTTCTGAACAACCAAAGAGTGAATAACAAAAGAGAACAGAAAGAGAGACAGAGACATGGTAAAAAGGAAATCAGTAACCCTAACACTGTGAACAGCAATGAAAGGGGGATAGTACTGAGGGACTGAGAACAGATTCTTCTGTCCTCGACATCAAAAAACAAACAAACAAAAAAACCCCTGCAATTTAAAAGAGCAACTAGTGGGGCGCTTGGGTGCCCAGGCCACTTAAGTGTCTGACTCTTGGTTTTGGCTCAGGTCAGAATCTCATGGTTCACGAATTCAAGCCCCACATCAGGGCTCTGTGCTGATGATATGGAGCCTGCTTAGGATCCTCTTTCTCTCCCCCTCTCTCTGCCCCTCCCACTCTCTTTCTCAAAAAAAATAAACCTATTTTAAAAATAATAAATAAATAAATATGCAACTAGCACATAAAAGAGAAAACATTAGGACTCTTCTAAATGGTAGAGGGGCTTCAGGAACACTCTCTAGGTCAGAGGGACTGGAGAATATCAGGGTTTATGTTTCTACTCCACCTTAAATGTTTAGAGCAGAGCAAGGTCCAGATACCATAACTGATGGATCTGGTCAGCCCTCACTGCAAGCTTACAACCTCAGCAAGCCCACATTCTGCAAGCCCACACCAGGCCTAGTTGTGCTGGGACATAGGAAAAATAAAGTTGTGGTTTAAAAGGACTAAGGAACTACAAGGATTATCTCTCTCCCTCCACCTTAAAAGCCCAGACCAGAAAAGGGTCCAGCCCAAAATGAGCTTGTGACCTCAGAAAGCAGAAAGAGAAAACACCACCATTTACAGTTGCACCAAAAAGAATAAAATACCTAGTAATAAACTCAACCAAAGAGGTGAAAGATCTGTATAACTATAAAACATTGATGAAAGAAATTGAAGATGACATAAACAAATGAAAAGATATTTCATGCTCATAGGTTAGAAGAAATAGTATTGTTAAAATATCCTTATTACCCAAAGCAATCCACAGATTTAGTGAAATTTCTATCAAAATACCAACTGCAATTTCACAGAACTAGAACAAATAATAATAAAATTTTGCAGGGAACCACAAAAGACCCCAAAGAGCCAAAGCAATGTTGAGAAAGAAAACAAAGCTGGAGGTACCACATCCTAGATTTTGACATACACTACAAAGTTGTAGTAATCAAAGCAGTACTGGCATAAACATAGACACACAGATCAAATGGAACAGAATAATGATCCCAGAGATTAATGATTAATCAATTAATTATGTCAATTTATCTATGACAAAGGAGGCAAGAATATACAATGGGGAAAAGACAGTCTCTTCAAGAAATGGTGTTGGGAAAAATTGGATAGCTACATGTAAAAGAATAAAACTGGAGTACTTTCTAATACCATATACAAAACTAAACTCAAAATAGATTAAAGACCTAAATGTAAGACCTAAAACCATAAAAATCCTAGAAGAGACCATAGGCAGTAATCTCTTGGGCATTGACTCTGGCAACATATTTATGGATATATCTTCTCAGGCAAAGGAAACAAAGACAAAATTAAACTATTAGGCCTACACCAAAATAAAAAGCTTTTGAGCAGCAAATGAAAACATCAACAAAACAAAAAGACAATCTACTGAATCAGAGAAGATATTTGCCAATGATAAATCCAATAAGGGACTAACATCCAAAACATATAAAGAACTGGTACAACTCAACACCATAAAAATAAATAATTTTATTAAAAAATGGGCAGAAGATCTGAATAGACATTTTTTTCAAAGAAGACACACAGTTGTCCAACAGACATGTAAAAATGCTCAACATTATTAATTATCAGGAAAATGCAAATAAAAATCACAATGAGATATCACCTCATACCAGTCAGAATGGCTAGATCAAATAGGCATGAAATAACAAGTGGTGATGAGAATGTGGAGAAAAGAAAACCTCAGGCAACTGCTAGTGGGAATGTAAATTGGTGCAGCCACTGTGGAAAACAGTATGGAGTTTCCTCAAAAAAGTAAAGATAAAAATATCATTTAATTCAGTAAAATTCAGTAATTCCACTACTGTGTATTTACCCAAAGAAAACTAAAACACTAATTCAAAAAGATATGTGTGCCCCTACATTTATAGCAGTATTATTTACAATAGCTAAGATAGGTAAGCAACCCAAGTGTTCATAAATAGATGAATGGATATAGAAGATGTGAGATTTCGGATGGATATATATTATTCAGCCAGAAGAAAGGCATGAAACCTTACCATTTGCAACAATATGGTTGGACCTAGAAGGTATTATGCTAAGCGAAATAAATCAGACAGTGAAAGATAAATACTGTATGATTTCACTTGTATATAGAATCTAAAAAACAAAACAAACAACCCTCCTTCCCCCAAAAACAGAAACAAACTCATAAATGCAGGGAACAAACTGGTAGTTGTCAAAGGTACCACAGGTTGGCAAAATAGGATAAGGGAATTAAGATGTACAAATCTCTAGCTATAAGATAAGTCATGGAGATAAAAACTACAGCATAAAGAATATAGTCAATAATGTATAATAATTCTGTAGGGTGACTGATGGTGACTACCATTTACCATAGCGAGCACCAAGTAATGTTTAGAATAGTTGAATCTCTATGTTGTGAAACTGAAACTAATATAACATTCTATGTTAACTACACTTCAATAACATTAATAAAAATTTTGCTAACATTATATGTATTAATCCAACTATAGCAATAACCACTTTAAATATTTGTGACTGTGACACACCAGTGAAAATACAGAGATTGTCACAATAGGTTAAAAAAAGACCTAACTTGGGGCGCCCGGGTGGCTTAGTCGGTTAAGCGTCCGACTTTCACTCAGGTCATGATCTCACAGTTCGTGGGTTCGAGCCCCGCGTCGGGCTCTGTGCTGACTGCCAGCTCAGAGCCTGGAGCCTGTTTCAGAGTCTGTCACTCCCTCTCTCTCTGACCCTCCCCTGCTCATGCTGTCTCTCTCTCTCCTAGAAATAAGTAAAACATTAAAAAAAAAAAAAAAAGACCTAACTTCTTGCCTGTAAGAAATTCACTTTAAACATGAATATTGGATAGGTTAAAAGTAAGAAATAGAGAAAGATACACTATGCTAACACAAATCAAGGGAAAACTGGAGTAGCTACGTTAATTTCATAGCAGACATCAGAATCGGGAAAATTATCAAGGATAAAAGGGGCATCTCACAATGATAAAGGGGTCAGTTTTCCTTGAAGCAAAAACTGATAGAACTGAAGGGAGACTTCAAAAACCCTCCTCCATTAATTGATAGGTTAAGTGGACTAAATAGCATAATCAATAAACTTGATCTTGATATTTATAGAATACTCCATCCAACAACAGTAGAATACACATTCTTCTTAAGCTCTCATGAAATATTCACCAAGACAGGCCTCCATCCTGGCCACAACACACAACAAATTTAAAAGAATAAAAATTATACAATGTATGCTCTCAGACTACCGTGAAATCAAACCAGAAATCAAGAAGATAGCTGAAAAATCCCCTAACTACTTACAAATTAAGCACCATACCACTAAATAAGACATGGATCAAAGAAGAAACTCTAAGAAAAATTTAAAATAGTTTGAAGTTAATAAAAATGAAAGTACAACTTACCAAATTTGTGACATGCAGTGAAAGTAGTATTAAGAAGAAACTATCAGAGAAGAAGAAATATCCAGAATCAATAACATAAACTTCCACTTTATGACACTAGAGAAATAAGAGTAATGTGATCTGAAAGGAAGAAGTAAATAAATACTAAAAGTTAAAGCAGAGCTCAATAAAATTAAACAGAAAAACATTAGAGAAAATTAACAGAATGAAAAAATGTGGAAGTTTTTTTTGACAAGATGAGTAAGTTTAATAAACTTCTAACCAGACTAACCAAAAGAGAAAAGATGCAATTTACCAACATCAGAAATGAAAGAGGGGTCATCATTAGTAACTCCATGGTCACTAAATGGATAATAAAAGAATATTACAAATAGTTCTATGCCCACAGATTTGATAACTTGTATGAAATGGACCAAACTACTAAAACTCACATAAGGAAAAATAGAAATTTAATGAGGCCTAAATCTATTAAAGAATTTGAATCAATAACTAATAAACTGCCAAAAAAAAAAAGGAAGTACCATGCTCAGATAGTTTTACTGGTAACTCTCACAAACACTTAAGGAAGAAATGATATCAATTATCCTTTAATAACTTTCAGAAAATAGAAGAAGGAGCCTTTCCTAACTCTTTTCATAAGGCCGACATTCCCCTAATTACAAAACTAGATTTAAAAAATTACAAGAAAGGAAAACTACAGAGCAACATCTTTCATAAACATATGTGCAAAATTCCCCAACAAAATATTAGCAAATTTAATCAAACAACATATGAAAAAAATTATATACGTGACCATGTGAAATTTATTTCAGGTATGCAAGGGTGGTTTCACATTAAGAAATCAAGCAATGCAGGGTGCCTGAGTGGCACAGTTGGTTGAGCATCCAACTCTTGATTTCAACTCAGGTCATGATCCCAGGGTCATAGGATTAACCCCGTATCAGGCTCTGCGCTGTGTGTGGAGTCTGCTTAAGATTCTCTTTCTCTCTCTCTTTGCCCCTCTCCCCCAAAAGATATACAAATGGCTAATAAGCACATAAGATGCTCAACATCATTAGTTAGGAAAGTGCAAGTCAAAACCATAATAAGATACCTTTTCACACCCACTAATAGAGCTATAGTCAAAATAACAGACACTGTTGAAGAGGATGCAGAAAAATTGGAACCCTCATATATTGCTGGTAGGAAAGCAATGATGCAGCCACTTTGGAAAACAGTCTGGAAGTTCCTCATAAAGCTAAACAGAGTTACCACATGATTCAGCAATTCCATTTTTAGTTAGGTATCTGAGAAAATTGAAATTGTATGTTTATGTAAAAAATGTATACATGGATATTCAATGATAGCATTATTCATAATAGCCAAAAAGGGGAAAACTCAAATGTCATCAAATGAGAGATAAACAAAATGGGCTATATCAAGATAATGGAATAGTATTAAACAATTTTTTAAAAAAGAATGAAATACTGACACTTGCTACAGTGTGGATTAACCCTGAAAACATTTTGCTAAGTGAAAGAATCCAGTTACAAAAGACCATATATTGTATGATCCATTTATATGAAGTATCTAGAGTATGCAAATTCATAGATATAGAAAGTAGATTTGTGGTTGGTTAAGCTGGAAGTCAGGGATGAGGAATCACTGCTGATGTGTACAGGGTCTCTTTTGGGCGGGAGGACAAACATGTTCTAAAATTAGAATGTGATAATGATTGCACAATCCTTTGAGTATGCTAAAAAACATTGACTATATATTTTGAATGGACAAACAGTATGAATTATATCTCATTAAAACAGTTTAAAAAATAAAATTTAAAACTGGACTGGTTTCTCCTTCTCTTAGCAAAGCTTTGGGTATGGAAGACCTAACTTCTCTATTCTCTTGTGCCTTAAGATGCAGCAAATGTCTCCAGGGATGGAAAGAGCCCAGATTTCTGCTCCTTCATAAGGGCTTGTCCCTCTCAGAGTTTAGTTCATTCCTACTTGTGTTTTTAAATAAAAACATGACTTTTTAGTTTATTGGATGTATTTTCATTTTTAAGGTGACCTTCTACACCTAACCAGGCATGTGTATTTGGTAGTCATATGCATATAGTTGCTAATGAAAGACAAGCACATGCCTTGGATCACCCAGGGAAGAAGTGGGTCATGAGATAAAAGAATAGCTCAGGACTGAGCTGTACCACCCTGTAGCATTTATCAGGGAGAAAAAGAAAGCTTTACTAGTAAAAAACCAGTATGATAGTGGAGTAGGAACAGATAAATAAGCCAGTGAAACAGAGCAGACAGTATGTGTGTGTGTAAGATGATATGTGAAATTCATACCCAAAACAACGGAGAAATAACAGTGCTTATTACCTGGGGTATTAGAATAATTGGTTCAGTAGATAAAAAATATATATACAACTGTATCCCTACCTTATCCATATAAATAGCACCTAGGACCACATATTTTATAATGATAAATATATAGTTAGGAACATTTATCTTTGTATTTGTTTTTAATTAGAATTGGAACCTAAGGTAAGAGACTATAAGTAAGGTTAGAGATAGATACTGATAATGTACTAACTGATGAATAAGATCAATTCAACTCTCTGTCCCTAGGCACCTAAAAAGGGAAGAAAACTAAATAAATACTACAAATGCACACACAAGTAGATATAGGAATATTTCATTCTTATGTATAGAGTTACATTACTCATCTAATAAGAATATTTTCGGGGCGCCTGGGTGGCTTAGTCGGTTAAGCGTCCAACTTTCGCTTAGGTCATGACCTCGCGGTTCGTGGGTTCGAGCCCCGCGTCGGGCTCTGTTCTGACTGCCAGCTCAGAGCCTGGAGCCTGTTTCAGAGTCTGTATCTCCCTCTCTCTCTGACCCTCCCCTGCTCACACTGTCTCTCTCTCTCTCCTAGAAATAAATAAAAATACTTAAAAAAAAAAATATTTTCAGCCTATTCTGTGAGATCCAGCAGGCCTATTACACTAATCAAGCAAGAACATTACTTTGTTTTAAAAACAAAATTTGGCTTCCTGTTACTGTTTTTGTAATACTTTCCTAGGTGGTTCTTCTCACACTTAGTGACATAATTTTCAAAAGAGAATCACAAGGTTTTTGCTCAAGATCTCTGAAAGACAAGTAGCTCCAGGACCATCTTTGCTGTAGGGATTTTAAATCCAGTTCTTGATCTAGTTGAAGATACTGTGTACGGGTTTCATGAACCAGATGAGGATTGCACCGAATAGCCTCCAAAGCTCCTTGTAACTCTAAACATCTTACAATTTTGCTTTTCCTACTGTGAGTTTCAGCCTGCACCGTATGGCTTTATGCTCCAGTGAGAAAAAGAATTAATTAAGAGAAACAACTCAATTGGATATTTTCTTCTGAATAGAACTAAAATGTAATTAAATCAGACATTCTTTAGACAGCAATGAAAGATTTTGCTAAATCAGTAATTAATATACATGAGTGTGAGACAAAAGTAGTCAATTTATTTTTCAATCCTGAGAACAACTGGAGCCCTTGTTTTCAAAATCTGTTCCTGCCCAAATGTGTCATATTCTTGTGGAAGAAAAAAAATAAGAGTCTCATCACTCCTATTTTATTTTTAATACCCTCACTAGCATTGCAAACTATAATTCCTTTTATTTATTTAAAACATTTTTAACGTTTATTTATTTGAGAGCGACAGAACATGAGTAGGGGAGGGGCAGAGAAAGAGGGACACAGAATCTGAAGCCGACTCCAGGCTCTGAGTTGTCAGCACAGAGCCTGATGCGGGGCTCGAACCCAAAGACTGTGAGATCATGACCTGAACTGAAGTCAGACATTCAACGGACTGAGCCACCCAGGCACCCCTATAATTCCTTTTAGAATTCATGCATTTCAAGAACAATTACATCTAGGACTATAGTATGCAGTTTGGAAACATTTGCTTCACAAAGCTCTGATCCTGTCTGATTAGCACGGGGTGTTATATGGAAATCAACTTGACAATAAACTATTTGAAAAAAAAAAAAAAGAATATTATTGCAATCACAAGTTCTTCAGAAACGCATATTTTTAAAGAATAAATTCCAAGATTGTTTTNCCCCCCCCCCCCAAAAAAAGAAATGATATGCTGGAAGGACGCCTGGGTGGCTGTCAGTGAAGCACCTGACTTGATTGCAGCTCAGGTCCAGATCTCACAGTTCCTGAGATGGAGCTCCTTCAGGCTCTGTGCTGATAGTGCAAAGCCTGCTTGATATATTCTCTCCCTCTCTCTCAAAATAAATAAATAAACATGAGAAAAAGAAAAGAAAAGAAATGAGATGCTGGAGAGGTGAAAGGAGAGGAAGCAGAAGCAATAAAGCAGAAGGAGAAGAGGACGCACATACGATGTTGTAACCCTGCAACCCAGCACATTAAAGACCTGTCAGTCTATCTTCTTGTTTCAGCGAGAAGCATTATTTGTCATTCCAGGTATACCTAGAAACGTCAGGAAAAATATCTCAAGACATGGTCCCAGTTTATATTTGAGAGGAAACTCATCAAGGACAGGAACACTGAGCTACTGGTGTTTGCCACGTGTATCTCAAAGACCTAATCTATATAGATCTTTTGTTCCTCTGCAATGGTGTAAAAAGCTATCATGCATGACACTAAAGGAATACAATTGAAATTACCAGAGCCAATGTGTAAAGATGTAAAAAAAAAAAAATTCTCTCAAGAAAAGCACAGAAAACAAGTGAGATAGCTCCTGGGCTGAGTTTTTCATTTTCCTTGAAAAGAGCCTGTCTCCTCAGTATGGAATAGCAGTAGTGGAGCATATGCCTGTCCCTAGATCAGGCAAACACAGAAGTTTACGTTGTTGACTCCACCCTGGTTTGCTAACAAGCAATGATAACAAGGAAATGTTTTTGCAACAGGAAGAAAGTAAGAGAGATGCTAAACATATCATGATTTTCTCTTGGTCTGGAGAAAGCTTTACATGTTTCCAAAACTTAATTCCATAGTTACAAGGGCTTAGGAAGTGCTGGCTTTTCAATAATTCATCTCCAATATCCAATTCATGCACTCCCCATTATCTCAGAGCTTATTTTCAGGGCTTATGAAAGAAAGACTTTGCTACAACTTTAGGAGTAAAGGATGATCCTAGATCTTTGGGTGGCAATATGGTTTGAACAGTGATTTACTACTTAGAGAAAAGCCAAGAGATAAACTGAGGTTCCAAGGTGACCTCTGAATCAGGCCTCTTTCCCAGGAATGTACAGCAGGTTTATAGTTTGAAAGTATCTGTGGATCATTTCCCAGCAATCACATAAACCAGTAGGAGAGCAGAGAATACTGACAGTGATGACACAAAACTTAATCACTCTGCGACGCCCACTGTCCTGCCCTAAACTTCCCATTCTGCCTGAAAAGATGGTGTAAGTTTTAGGGAGAGTCCTGTGAAAATCATTTCTGCACACACATTCCTTTTAGCTGCTGAAGGGTCTATTGTACCACATATATAGGTTCTCCCTATCTCTTTATCTCCCTGGGATTCCCTGGGATAGTCATGAGATTTTCCTCTATGCCAATCATGTTTTTCTGCCTTGTCTATACCATGCACTGATTCCTAATTTATATTTTGTCTTTTAAATTACCTTTTTGGGTATTACAGCACAAAATCAGTTTTGCAATGTGACTATGCCAAATTACGTTTGAAAATTTTGTCTCTCCCTTTGGGGCGCCTGGGTGGCTTAGTCAGTTAAGCGTCCGACTTTTGCTTAGGTCATGATCTCGCGGTTCGTGGGTTCGAGCCCCGCGTCGGGCTCTGTGCTGACTGCCAGCTCAGAGCCTGGAGCCTGTGTCTCCCTCTCTCTCTCTGACCCTCCCTTGCTCACGCTTTCTCTCTCTCTCCTAGAAATAAATAAAAATATTTAAAAACAAAAAAAAGAAAATTTTGTCCCCCTCCAATGGCTAATTTTAAAAGAATATCAAGAAAAATTGAATTGTAAAATTAACATCCATTTTTCCTTCAACCTGATTTACCCATCATCCTTAACATTTTGCCACATTCTCTTTATTTAACAGGACACTTCTTTCCTAAATACTTTGGTAAGTCTCTACTATGAGTAAGTACATTCTGCTAATAATCCATTATTATACCCAAGAGATTTAAAACTAACATAATATTTTTTATCTAATATGTTGTCCAATACTCAGTTTTCTCCAATTGTCCCCAAAATGTGCCTTCTACTTGTTTTTTGTTTTGTTTTGTTTTTGATCCAATATCTAACCGAAGATCACATATTGCATTTGGTTAGCATAACTCTTTAATCATCTTTAATATGCAATAGTTTCACTGCATTTTATTTTGCTTTAAGCAATGGGCATTTTGAAAAGCTTATTTTATTGTAGTTTGTCCCATAATCTGGATTCATCTGTTTCCTTGTGTTTAGATTCCGGTTAAGCACTCTGACAAAAGCATAGCATAGGTAATGTCATGTCTCTCTAAGTACATCACAACTAGGGGCACCTGGGTGGCTTGGTTGGTTAAGTGTCCGACTTTCACTTAGGTCATGATCTCGCGGTTCGTGGGTTCGAGCCCCGCATCGGGCTCTGTGCTGACTGCCAGCTCAGAGCCTGGAGCCTGTTTCGGAGACTGTGACTCCCTCTCTCTCTGACCCTCCCCTGCTCGCGCTGTCTCTCTCTCTCTCTCTCCTAGAAATAAGTAAAACATTAAAAAAAAAAAAAAATTTAAGTACATCACAACTAGAGGCAAAAAAATATCGTCTACTGCATTATTGATGAGGCAAAGTTTCATCACTTGGTTGTAATGGTGTCTACCACATCTCTCCATTATAAAATTATATATTTTTCCCTTCTTGTAATGAATAATTAATCTGTGGTATGATATTTGAAAACTGGGTGAATATCTTGTTCTCTAAAAACTTTTTACCTATAGGTTTAAGCATTCATTAATGATCTCCATCTATGTCAATTGTTTGCAAATGGTGATTTTCCTACTTATTTCTACTGCATCTATTAGCTTGTATTCTCTTGCAAATAAAGGGCTTCTCTTTCTTCTCTCCATTATACTTTTTGAAAAGAACACTATGGACTTACAATTGTCTTTTTATTCAATGTATTATAATTCATTAATATCATTTTTAGTGTGATGCTCAAACAGTACCAACTTTGGTGGGAACTCCTTTAAGCTGGGTCCTATGACCTGCTGAGCACTTTCTTGCTTCATTAGTATGAAAGTATATTCCAGGCTCACCTTGTATGTTTTCTTTCCTAGATCTGGAATCCATTTCTCCAAAGAATCCTGCTTCCTTTTAACGGAGTTTGGCACTTTTAAAAACCAAGATCGAGGAACTAGATGTACTCATTGCTACCAGAGTATTCTTGCTTCTAGGCCATCTCAGTGGCTGGTGTTAGGAAATAAACATATCATACTGACCCTTGTGCCTATCGTACCAGTACTTGGATGGGCACTGGCAAAGGCCAGCTGATATTAACTGGTCAAATCATTTTGTCAACTTGGTTGTCTCTCACAGTGGATGCTCTTTGGTGGGCATAAAGATGTGATACAAAAATCTTCACACCTTGTGTGCATTTCCAATTGTCCATCCATATGCTTCTATTCCAGACCTCCTTGTCACTGATCTTCCTGGCCAAGCCACTGCCCATAAGATCTCTACTCAATGAGAAAAGCTTTTCCTCATCACTAAATGAGGCTATAGTACAGTTGGCTTCCACATCAGCTTGTACCTACAATATAGAGCTGACCTATCTATAAACCATGGTCAGACTTTTCCCTCCTTCACCTAAGAGAGGGCACTAATGCTGCAGTGGTATGTATCCTGGGAGTCTGGGTTATCTGCACATGCATCTTGCTTTGTGCCCTCTGGCCCTCTTCATGCTCAAACTTGGATATACCACTTCTGCCTTATAAGCAATTATTGCTGGCCATTCAATCTTATAAACTTCTGAGTTCTCATGAGAGGCAATTCCAGATGCATGGTCACTTGGATTTTCATGGTTAGGCATTCTATCTCGACAGGCCCTATGTAGCATGCCAGGTACATAATTCTCTTCTATCAATGGCATAGCCTTCCTCCAAAACCTCAGGGGTCCTGCTCTGATTTTCTTGCTGGGACTGGCTACAAACTCCACATAGCATCCTTTCCTACTACTGATATCCTCACACCATAGCTTCTGTGGATCATGTGGTCCCAGTGGCAGAACTTCTTGCATAGCATCTTGGACCTATTGCAGAGCTCTTTCTTACTCTGGGCTTCATTCGAAGCTGGCAGCCCCTCATCACTCAGTATATGAGCCAGAAAATGTTGCCTCTAGAGACGAAAGCTTACCAGCTAATATACTTCCTTTTTCATGGTAGGAAGCATAAGAGGCAGTAATTTGTCTTTTGAGGAGATCCCCAACACAACCCTAACTATTGAAACTTTAAAGATTTTATAGATGTATCATGTCCCTGAAACTCTACATATGCTTTTTTCCTGACTAGGATAGAACTCACTAAATCAATGGCTGTGTTCCATGTACATGAGGCCTTATTAATTTTCTCTAGCATAGCTACCACAAGTGGGATGGTGGCTGTGCTCAGGGGTACTAACTGGCTGAACTTCTTTATGGTTATTCTCTAGGATTTAACCAGTTTCTTTAGGGGTCAGACTAGTGAATTAAATGGATGGAACCCACCACTGCTATATCCTTTAGAGTCTTAAGAGCAGCACTAATTTCTGCTGCCCTGGGGAGGCATTACTGGATTGTATATCTATTATCTTGGTGGGGTGATACTTTAAAGGTTTCCACTTGGTCTTCTCTACTGTTGCTTTACAGACCAAGAAGCCGATGTAAAGGTTATACCAACTGCCAAGTCTATCAATCTTAATTCAGGGACAGGGGAAATAAACAATGGGGATGAACATGTACTCAGAAAATCCAATGTAAGCTTGGTCTTGACTCATCTAGACCCTAATCCATCGGTCCTTGGATGTCTGGATATTTCCTTTATCTCAGTGCTTAATTACCCATATAAATGACTGGAAGTCTCTTTGGGGAAGAGAGGAAACCATCACCCATGTTTACTTGTCATGGTGTTACTGAGTTCTTCCTTTCAGGGGTCCTGCCACTTAATCAATCAATGAATTTTTCATTTGAAAGCTGGCTCAAGTATAGAACTGTGCGAGGAATCATACCACTCACCCTTTGATCATCTACCCTTCATTGCTTCTGCTGATATAAGCTAACTAGTTACAATTCACTTTACCCCTGGGCATGTTGTACATCATTAAGTTTTTTAAATTTACATTTATTTATTTTTGAGAGACAGAGTCCAAGTGGGAGAGGGGCAGAGAGAGAGAGAGAAAGAGAGAGAGAGAGACAGAATCTGAAGCAGGCTCCAGACTCTGAGCTGTCAGCACAGAGCCCGACACAGGGCTCGAGCTCACAAACCATGGGATCATGACCAGAGCTGAAGTTGGATGCTTAACCAACTGAGCCACCCAGGTGCCCCAATGTTGTATATCATTAATAATCTCTGTAACTTTGTGTGGGTCAGACTCCCTTAGCTTACCCTCTGATCTTGCTGGTCATTACAATAATTGCTATTCCCTAGGGCTACCTCAGGCCTTCTACTATTTGGGGATTCTGTCATCCCCATTTCTATCAGTAAGCCAGTTTCTGTAACAGAATTTCCTCCCATCAGCCCTGACCCTGTTAGAAGTTTCTACTGATGCCAGTGTCCCTCACACAGTTTGTTCTCATAGCCTTAGTAAATGATATGTCTTCTGGGCCTCCCTGTGGAACATAATCATCTGTAGAGTCTTCTCATCATAGTAGTACATCCATTTAAGTATACTCACTTTCCTAAGCTTTTTAATCCCTTCTTCTACTGTCTACCACAGCAACACTGGCATTACAGTTTTCCTTAGTGTGGGCCATGTTTTTCTCAGTGTGGGCATCATGTGAGCAGGTGATTTCCATGCTTCAAAGAGCCATTCTAAGAACAAGGTCATACCATCTTCTGGAGTCCATGCAGGGCTAATAAATACTGTATTTTTATAAATGCTCCTAGGTCAGTAAACTCTTCTCTGATCAGCACCTTCAGAATCCCATCACTGCATATTCCTTCAACTCTGAATACTTGCAAGCATGGTCTCGCTGTTGCTCTTTCCTCCCTTATCAGGCCCAACTCATTCCTTGCTGTGTTATTGTGCTATTTTGTTATCTAACTCTAATCATAGGACTATAGGCTAGGAATGGGGTTGGGGGCAAATCTTGAGATGGGCACTTGTTGACTTGTAAGAAAGAGGCCTCTATGATTATCATTCAGAGTGGTTAGAGTACTCATTTTTTTTCAATTTTTAATTTTTTTATTTTGAGAGAGAGAGAGAGAGAACACACATGCATGAGCAGGGGAGGGGCAGAGAGGAAGGGAGAGAGAGTAGGCAGGGAGACAGAGGGAGAAGCCCAGAGCCCAATGAAGGGCTCGAATTCACCAACTATGAGGTCATAACCTGAGCTGCAATCAAGAGTTGGATGCTTAACCTACTGAGCCACCCAGGTGCCCCAGGAATACTTACTTTTAATAGGGAGTTGGGGGATACTATTATGGGCTCATAAGGTCCAGGGGAATCTGGGGAGTCAAAATCTTCAGAAGCACTGGCCTGGTATCTCCACCCCTGAGTCAGTGGCCCAGTTTTTTCTCACCAGGGCATAACCAACCTGACACTGTTGCACCTTAACTTCATCCTCAACTTCCTCTGCTCTCCTAGTAAAGGATATGAGCTTATTTGTATGTAAATAAAGAGAGAGGTCTTTTGGCATTTTTTATTATCTATTAACTGGCCCTCAGCTGTTCACTATCATTCTGTAATGCGTCAGTGGAGTTTGGCAATAATGCCATATCCTCTACATTTCTCAGATGGAGAAACAGAGCACCCATTAGTGCATTTGCCTTCCTTGGTCTTGCCTTCCAACTCATCACCAGCGAACAATTGGATCACCACTTTGTGCCAGGGGCTGCTGTGCTCCACCTGCCACCAGCGAAGGGGTCCTTATTACCAGCCAGGTGATGAGTAATCCATCTCTTGGCCGCAACAATCGCAGGCTGGGTTCTTCAGATACAAGCCGAGTTGGAGCTTGGGATGCAAGGTGTTTATTAGAGATCAATATCTGTGAAGAGAAACAAAATTGGATTCAGGAAAAGGGAGACGACAAAGTGTGATGTGGGCCAAACAAAACCTCAGCCAACCTGGCGGGAGCCCAGGAATATTATCCAGCGTTGGGCCTTTAGGCCCCTGCTTCACGCAGCCACAGCCGCAGGATGTGGTTGCCCCAGGAAGGGTGTGACTACATGAGGCTGCTCTCTCAGCTGGCAAAGCCTAAAGTAGCTGAGACGGTCTGCTGACTGCACTTCCCATTGCTGGGCAGCCCATGTTTCCTTAAAAGAGGATCTGGGTAGCACCTTTCAGTATCTACCACATCATTTTAATTTTATGTTTGGAATTATTCAAAATGTTCACATAGTATAAGGGTCAGAATCATGTGAAAGGCTATATACTTAGGGAAGTCTCATTCCTATCTCTCTCTCTTCCATTCCATAGGTAATAGGAACATTTTTCTAGTTCCTGCTAATTTTTTTTGCCTGAAATTTTTTTTTGCAAAAATAAGCAAATATGTGCATGGGTGCATGTGCACACACACACAAACATACACTCTTGCTTCCTCTTCCTTCTTACTTAAAAGTTAGCAATCTATCTATATTATTTCTCCTTTTGCTTTCCTGTTAACAAAATATTCCCCAAATTATTCCTTGTCGGTATAAAGAAATCTTCCTTTTTTTTTTTTTTTTTTAAAGCTACTCAGAACTCTACTGTGTGCATGTACTAGAGTTTACTAAGAGTTTACTAACAAATCTCCTACGGCTAGGCATTTAGGTGGCTTCCAATATTTTGCCATTACAAATAATGCTGTGAAGAACTTTTTGTGTTTTTCATATTTATAAAAGTATGTCTTCATGGTAAATACCTTGAATCAGGACTACTTGATCAAGTGGTAAATGTATATGTCATTTTGATAGATATTATCAAATTCCTCTCCTAGGGGTTAATCCCTTTTACCCTCCTACCATAGATCCTTGAGAGTGCTTGTTTTCACACAGCCTTACCAACAACGTGGTAGTTGATTCTTGGAATATTATAGCCAATCTGATAGCCAAGAGACCTAATTTAATTTTCAGATCTATGTTTTAATGTTTATTTTGAGAGAGAGTGAGAGAAAATAAGTGGGGGAGGGACAGAGAGAGAGAGGGAGACACAGAATCAGAAGCAGGCCCCAGGCTCTGAGCTGTCAGCACACCGCTGTATGTGGGGCTGGAACTCATGATCCGCGAGATCACAACCTGAACTGAAGTCAGATGCTTAACCGACTGAACCACCCAGCCACCCCTAATTTTAAGATTCATTAATTTTAATGTCTTTCCTCACTTAAACTGTTGCTTGTCATCTCTTCTGTGGATTCTTATTTTAGGAAACCTATAAGATCTAAGGTAACCTGGCCACTACCTACCTTTCTGGTTTCATTGTCTGTCATTCTTCCACCAACCCATACCCCCACTGCACTTTCACTGTGCTCTGTTACACTGGCCTTGTTTCTGTTCCTCAAACTCTCTGTATCAAGCAGAATTTTTCAGAGGAACAGAATCAATATGATGTATTTCTTGGAAGCAACTATTGCAGGCGGGGTCCTTCAGAAGCAGATATTCAAATGGAATGTGTGTGTGTGTGTGTGTGTGTGTGTGTTTTATGAGGAACTGGCTAATGCAATTGTGGGGCTGATGGGTCTGAACTCCACAGGGCAGCCTGAAAAACTTAAGCAAGAGTTCGCACTGCAGTCTTGAGGCAGAATTTCTTCCTCTTCTCCAGGAAGCCTGTTTTTGCTCTTAAGACTTTCCAACTGATTAGATGAGGTACACCCATATTACCCAGGGTAATCTCCTTTAGTTAAAGTGAATTAATTGCAGATGTTAATTACATTTACCAAATACCTCCAAAGGTACAGCTAGGCTAGTGGGTTTTTTTTTTTTTTTAATGTTTATTTCTTTTTGAGAGAAAGAGAACATGGGAGGAACAGAGAGAGTTGGGGGGCAGAGGATCTGAAGCAGGCTCCAGGCTGACAGCAGCAAGCCTGATGCAGGGCTCAACCCCATGGACCATGAGATCATGACCTGAACTGAAGTCAGATGCCTAACCAACTGAGCTACCCTAAGCTAGTGTTTGATGAGTAGCTGGACACTACAGCCTTGCCAAGCCTCCACATAACTTAACCATCACACCCTCCTAATTTGTTCTTGCATTTCCTGTTTCTTCTGCCTAAAATCTCCACTATCTATTTCTAGAATGCATGGCTTATCTTTCATGTCTATATTTTAAAAATATTTGTCAATGGAGTACTCGGGTGACTCATTCGGTTAAGCATCAGACTCTTGATCTCAGCTCAGTCTTGATCTCAGGGTTGTGAGTTCAGGTCCCGCATTGGGCTCCACGCTGCATATGGAGCCTACTAAAAAAAAAATCTTGTCAAATGAGTATAGTGGCGAATCCCCCAAATCATTCATTTTTAGTGCTACGAAAATGGCAAACCCTGGTGCTAGCTCTGGCCTCTGCAGACTCACCCTGGTAGTATAGGAGCTAAACTCATAAGGACTTACTACATCTGTCTACTCAACCTTCCAGTCACATTTTAAGAAGAAATCCATCCTTTATTCTTTACACTATTTCTGGGAGGCAGAGACGAGATTTGGAATCTGACTGTGCTTCATCATGTCAGGATCTTCCCTGGGAAGACATTTGTTCCATGAAGCTATTTCCCTTTCCATGTTTGATTGCTTCTGGGTGAATTTTGAGCTGGTGTTAAATGACAGCAGGGTCTTGTTTCATTGCTGTAGCCCCCCAGAGCCTAGAATGGCATCTGTCACATCATTGGAAATTAATATTTGCTGCCTGACTCCTAGCCTAACTTTTTTATTCATTTCATTAGATATTAAAGGAAAGAGATTCTGTAATCCTACTTTGCCTTACCCTTATTCCCTATAGTACCTCTGTAGCAGAAAATGTTATTTTTAAGTCTTAGTAATAACTAGGATCATTTTTGAGACAAAGGCCAAAAATATTTTTAAACTCATTTCACACCAGAAATTAACCCTATTATCGTATGTAAGATAATAATTTGTAGGCAATTCTCACAATGTGCTGTAGATGTGATTAAGGCACAGGCTTTGAAGTCAGACTGACTAATCCTGACTTTGTCATCCTTCAGCTTTGTGATTTTGGGCATGCACTAACTTCTCGAAGGCTTGGTGTCATGATCTTTACCATGGTGAATAAGAATATCTAATTCACAGGGCTACTGGAATGACAAAATAGTCACATAAAGTGCTTTGCATAGAGCAGGGGACCCTTACCTTTTGGTACGTGTGTCACGGACCCTTTTGACAGCCTATACTTATAAACTGTTTCTCAGAATATGTTTTGAAAAAACATAAAACACATAGAATTTCAAAGGAAATAAAATGTTAAACATACTTATCAACAAGTATTTTAAAAGGCAAATTTATAAAATATATGCTTTATTAACACATCAAATAGCAAGATTTAGTGGCAAGATCTAAAAACTACTATAATTTTATTATACGTTCTATTATAATTTTGAAGTAGTGATAAGTAAACATTATTTTGAACTATGTACAACAACTATAATAGAATATAAAAGTATCTGTGATTTCTATTGGAGACAAATTCATATGTACAGCTGATGCTTTTCTGGCTTGTGCCTACATTATCGAAAAAATTAATAAATTTCAGTTAGAGATATTTTAAAAAGATGTATTTTTCCTTTCACATTTATGAATACCAGACTAAGAATCCCAGTTTGTAGAAGTGATCATTATTATGAGTTTATGCTTCAGATTTGGGGGTCTCTCACAATCATTTTAAAAAAATCTATGAAATACATTATTATATCCAGTGCTTTGCATGACTGTTTAATGGGACAGTTAAGTAGGTTCATTCCTTGCTTTCCTGGAATTTAGAATCTATGACCATTGGATAGGAACATAGAGCAGAATAAAAGCATTGAACCAATACATGACTCAGTCGTCATTCCAAAGACAAGTGCCGTTTAGGAGGATGGAGTAAGAGGAGTGCATGTTAGGGTCATAGGGAAGAGGTTCTCATTCAGACTGTATAGAGTTAGGGAAGCAGTTGGGGATGAGAAGGTGGCAGTCAGGCTTATCTAAAAGCAGAGCAATGTCCTTTCTTTATCAAAATGGACTGACTGTTGTTGGCAGATAGGGCAGATAGGAATGCAAAAGCACTCACCCACTGCCCTTTTCTTAACACACCTACTATCTAAGATTCTCTTGGATTTGCAGTCTTGCCATTTGAGAAAAGAATGGGACCCCCAGAGTGTTGTCACATAGATAAAATATCTATACATAGAGTGTCCTCCCTTCAGATAGTATCAGAATTCCAGGATCTCTCCTTTGATTTTCCTTCATATTTTTTCTCTGCACAAGATACCTTTCCTGTTTCCTAGAAGCCACAGTGATTCATCCATTGAGTGCCTCCTGTGTGCATGGAATTATTCTGTCTTTGAACAATCAAAGATGCCTTTGGTAATAGCTGGAAGGTAGGCATTAAGGAGATAGAATGGTGAAAAATGGCAAACTAGTGAAACCAAAAAGATACTGTGTCATTTGGCAGACTAAGAACCATCAGTGATTGTTCATCACCCTTATCTCCCAATGCTAAGGTCTGATAGAAGTGCTAAAATCTGTGGTGCTGGTCTCAAACAAATCCTAACTGCAGGTGATATAGACCTGACTAAATATGGCCATTCCATCTTGGCCTAGCTGCTAAGCGCTGAGAATTCTGAGATAGAGCTGATACTGGTTGGTTTGTACTAGTGCAGTGAAGGATTGTTAAAAATGTTGAAAAGTATTGGTAAAAGTTGATAAGTAGCTAGCTAATGTCCTGAGCCCCTGTGCCACTTTCCATAATGGCACATGGGAGAAGAATTAGGCAGAAATAAGTTAGCTGTAAAAGAGAAAGGGAGCAGGGGAGGACAGCTTAGAAAGACTGTTGCCCGAACAACTCCGCAGTCCCAGATTTATTGAGATCTCATGAGAAAAACAGAACTTGTTCAGGCAAGTATGTTATGGTTGATCAGGTGTAATCAATAAGTTTCATCTGAACAGCAGAGAAGTCAACACAAAAGTAACAGGCGGCCTTCTGCCCAGGGCGGGCCAGGTGTTCCTGGCTGCCCGGCTCCCGTGTCATATGTCAGCCACTTTCCCAGAGAGACATTACAATGCGTATTTTCTTAGCTGTATTAATCATTTATTAATCATTATATAGTCTTGTGTACTGTTTTTCTCCATAACTATACTTTATGGGTCACATTATTCTAAGGGGTCACCACACCGCTGTATGCCTTAAGCCCTTGCCCTGGTAGCCTCTGGAATCCCCAGGACCTCCCCAGAGTCCAATGACCAAATAATTAGTGCCTGGTCTGGCAGGCAGCCTAGAGGACCCCACCTCTGCAGTAGGGCTGGGGTCCATGCATACTGATCAAGTTGTAACGGCATATCAATCAACAAATATATTTAATATCACCTCAAACTGAAATTATCTGCCAATGGAGGCCACAAGGAAAAGGATAGGCTATAAAGTCCAAAGATGTGTTGAAGGAAAAAAAAGCATCAAGAGGACTTCAGGAGTATTTAGTGGCTCTCATCTTTTAAAGCCAGAAATTTAGCTTGTAAGTAGCTGGCCAGTATGAGATATTAGGTAATTGGTATGCCAAGGACATATTTGTAATTACCTAGTTGCCTTTCTTGTTGTTAACTTTATTTATTTATTTACTTACTTATATTTGAGTGAGAGAGAGGGCATGAGTGGGGGAGCAAGGGAGAGGGACAGAGAGAGGAAGAAGAAGAGAAGGAGGAAGAGGAGGAAGAGGAGGAGAGAGACTCTCAAGCAGGCTCCGTGCCCAGCTCGGAGCTTAACACAGGGCTCAATCCCAGAACCCTGGGATCATGACATGAGCCAAAATCAAGAGCCCCATGCTCAACCGAATGAGCCACCCAGGGACCCCTCTTGTTATGGACACTTCGGGTAGCCTGTGGGCGGGGTCTCACCTGTGGGCGGGGTCTCACCTGTGGGCGGGGTCTAGCTCATGCCTGATTACATCCTTGTCCTCTACCCCTGCAGAAGTCCTGGTTATTCAGCCCAGAGAGGACCTTCCAGTGGTGCACAGCAAGTATGACCTTTTCACACTAATTCCTCTACTTTACTTTTTCTTTTAAAAATTTTTTTATTTGGATGTCAATAATTTAATTTTTATTTTAAAAGATTTATAGGTATGTAGCTTTAAAAGTCAACCTGTTTTTCAAGGCCAAAAAAATGGAAAACAACAACCTCAGTATCCTTATTCTTGATTCCTTATCCTCGATGCACTTGATTTTATCTGTTGGCTACAGTATATTGTGTTTTATGTCAATATTTCTAGGTAATATGCTTTTTCAGCTACTATGTGAGTTTAGTTTTAGATACTGTCTATGGACTTCCTACTATGGAAGATGAAGATTAGTTCTCTTGTATCCCTGCCTCTACCACTATCTTTCTAATATAGTTACATCACCATTTTAAAAAGCATTTTATTATGGAGAACTTTGTATCCACAAAAAAGATATCATATAGTGAACCCTGGTGTACCCATCACCCAACATCAACAACCATTAACCTGTGGCTAGTCCCGCCCGACCCATCCACTACCCTCTTCCCCCACCATCTCATACTATTTTGAAGCAAATCCCAGAATCTGGTTTTATCATTATTTCTTTTTTTTCTAATCACTATTTCTTATTAGAGCAATATTCAGTGTTAACATTGTTATAACCATGTTATTTGCTATTGAACTATATAGTAGACTGTGATTGCATTTTTTATATAATTTTATCTTACACAGTTAATTAAATCATTTTTCATCTGCTTTGTTTTTTATATGTCTATCACCAACTTATCCCCCAGGTATCTCCAGACATATATCCATATGTATGGGTATTTCCTACACTTTGGAGTCCATACTCCTGCTCCACTATGAGCTGGTGGCTGTCTAGGTCTTTTGCATAGCTCTGTCCTGGGATCTTTCACACTCATCCTAGGAATCCCTTCCAGTGCTCTCCACTAGGTACATTGTTTCCTGTGTACTATGCTTTCCACTTTCTTGGTTTAGCTTCTTGTTTGGTGTAGTACACACCCTAGAGGCTTCCTGAAAAAGGTATAAAAAGTGAATACTTTTTGAGATCTCACATTAAGATAAAATAAAATTGTCATTTTTGTTTCATAATTACTTTTTTCTATTAGTGAGTGTCCCTCACTTTAAAATTTCTCCTACCTCAACTTAACATACATAAGATTATCAAATGTAATCTATGTTATGTTCACATTGTTCGTTTAACTGTTTCTAGTGTTAAAGACGAAAAAAACTTAAATCATTTGAGCTAAATTATGCATTCCCCTTGAAATTCTGATAACTCAGCATATATTCTAATACACAAAAACATGACTTTCATTTTCCCTACCCCATGTTGGCTTAATGATTCTCTGCCCCTTCATCCCAATGTCCTGTTGAACTGAGTAAGGTGACTCTATTCCTCTGTAGCACCCACCCATAGCCTCTGTAGCTTTGTTGTTTGGTTGACCAGCTTCCTAACATCATTTCTATTTAGAAAGAAACGAACAACAGGTGGGAAACAGCCTAATTTCTTTTGACAAAAATTGATGGAAGGATAGATATTTCTCTCTTCATTGTCCTGGCAACCTGAACCTGGACAGCTGACTTAAGGGTGTCAAATTAGGTGTACCTAGAACTTTAGATCTTAAAGAATTGATGAAGGCACAGGGTCAGTAAGAGAATTCCAGGTGGCTGCTATGAAGTCTGGAAGCCAGCGTCTGGTGGAAAGTGTCAGAGGTGAAGTCTCAAGCAGTCAAAACTGAGGCTAATCTTGGCTTTGTCTTTAATTACATTTGGGACAAGTCCAGTCCTCATTGTTCAGCTTTCTCATCAATACTATGAGCACCTCTTATGCCTTTCAGTGATTCTTTTTTTACTGTTTAAGATAACTGGAGTTGATTTCTGATGCAATGTAAAATCTTAAGTACCTTCTCTAAAATCAGGACTTCTCACAATCCCCACAGACATTTTGTGGTTCAAAAGCTTAGGAAGAATAATTGAATGGGAGAAGATATTCTGACAATACAATTCTTCCCAAGATTTTATCACACTCGTGTGGTAATAATGTAACAAAAATCTTCTCTAAGATGGGCTAGAAGTGACCTCTGGGACATTCTGCAGTCCATCCAGGTGCAAACTTAGCTGAGTAGAAAGGGAATCTTTATTGTGTTTGTTTAGTGCAGATGCTCACACTTCTGGAGAAAAAGGAAAATGGAAGTCATAAAATTAATGTGGATTTTTTTTCTAATCATGATGTTTTGTTAAAGCAAAATAAAAATTTGGATTGAAATTATTTTTAAATATTGAACACATGAGAGATTGTATCAGATACAGTTGGTTGGGCTATTTATATAAAACCCCTTTCCCTTCTTCTCTGATTAATATATTTTGGATGCTGTGGCTATTGGCAGTTATCCTACAGTAGTGCTTATTCTTCTTCTTCCAAATGAATAGAATTTATCAGTGCCCTTAGCCATGCAGAATAAAGGCTGTATTTCCCAGACTCCCTTGTGTGGCCATCTGACTAAGTTCTGGCCAACTGGATATAAACAAGGAATCACTTAGAAGCCTTCAGGAATGTTCCTTAAGGGACAGCTGGCATACTGTTCACCTCACCTTCTTTTTTTTTTTTTTTTAAGTTTATTTATTTTGAGAGAGAGAGAGAAAGAGAGAGAGGGACAGATAGAAAATGTAAGTGGCGGAGGAGCAGAGAGAGGGAGAGAGAGAGATCACCTCATCTTCTTTATTCCTTTTTTCAAGCTGCAGCCTGGAATGTAGATGTGATGGTTGACATCTTGGACCAGGAGGACCAGGATCACAGACTGACAGCATATTGATGAGCTGAAAGGAACAGAGCCACTACTGTCACTGCTGTGGTAGATTAGTTTAGAAAAGTGAAACCAACCAGCCTCTCTGAATCCAGGATCCTTGCACTGTGACTTTGCAGCTATGTTTATCAAGAAGTGGAGTGTAGGGATGCCTGGGTGGCTCAGTTGCTTAAGTGTCTGACTTCAGCTCAGGTCATGATCTTGTGGTTTGTGAGTTCGAGCCCTGCGTCGGGCTCTGTGCTGACAGCTCAGAGCCTGGACCCTGCTTCAGATTCTGTGTCTCCCTCTCTCTCTGCCCCTCTCCTGCTTGCACTCTGTCTGTCTCTCTCTCTCAAAATATAAACATTAAAAAATTTAAAAAAAAGAAAAAACTTTGTATGTATTTTTTTTAAAAAAGAAGTGGAATGTATTACCTAAAGGAGTTAGAAAAAGAACAACACAAAATGCAAAAACAGCAAAAGGAAGGAAATAATAAAGATTATAACAGAAATAGATAATATAGGAACAAAACAAAACAAAAAAAACAACACCCCCCCCCACCAAAGAAAAAATAGAACAGATCAATGACACTAGGAGCTGGTTTTTTGAAGAGATCAACAAAATTGATAAACCTCTAGCCAGATTCATCAGAAAGAGAAAGAGGAAACAACTCAAATAAACAAAATCACCAATGAGAGAGAAGAAAATAACAATCAACACCACAAAAATATAAACAATTATAAGAAAATATTATGAAAAACTATATGTCAACAAATTAGACAATCTAGAAGAAATGGATAAATTCCTAGAAATATACAACCTTCCAAAACTGAAACAAGAAGAAATAGAAATTTTGAACAGACCAATTACCAGCAAGGATGTTGAAACATAATTAAAAAAACTCTCAACAAACAAAAGTCCAGGACATGACAGCTTCACAGGTGACTTCTACCAAACACTTAAAGAAGAGTTAATATCTGTTCTAATAAATCCTTCCAAAAAATAGAGGAAGGAAAACTTCTGAATTCATTCTATCAGGCCAGCATTACCCTGATATCAAAACCAAATAAAGAGATACCATTAAAAAAGAGAACTACAGGTCAATATTTCTGATGAACATAGACACAAAAATCCTCAACAAAATACTAGCAAATAGAATCCAACAATACATTAAAAAAAATCATTCACCATAATCAAGTTAGATTTAGTCCCAGGATGCAAAGGTGGTTCAATATTTGCAAATAAATCAACATGAAACATCACATCAATAAGAGAAAGGATAAAAACCATATGATCATCTCAATAGATGCAGAAAAAGCATTTGACAAAGCATAACATCCATTCATGATTTAAAAAAAAAAACAACCTCAACAAAGTAGGTTTAAAGGGAACATACCTCAACATAATAAAGGCCATAAATGAAAAACCCACAGTGAACACCATAGTCCATGAGGAAAAACTGACAGCTTTTCCCCTAAGGTCAGGGAGATGACAAGGATGTCCACTGTCACTATTTTTATTCAACATAGTACTGGAAATCCTAGCCTCAATAATCACACAACAAAGAGATAAAAGGCACCCAAATTAGTAAGAAAGAAGTAAAACTTTCAGTATTTGCAGATACATGATACTCTGTATAGAAAAACCTGAAAGACTTGGGGCGCCTGGGTAGCTCAGTCAGTTAAGTGTCCAACTTCGGCTCAGGTCATGATCTCACAGCTCATGAGTTTAATCCCTGCATTGGGCTCTGTGCTGACAGCTCAGAGCCTGGAGCCTGCTTTGAATTCTGTGTCTCCCTCTCTCGCTGCCCCTCCTCTGCTTATGCTCTGTCTCTCAAAAATAAATAAATGTAAAAAAAAAAAATTAAAAAGAAAAGAGAACTGAAAGACTCCACTGAAAAACTCACAGAGCTGATAAATGAATTCAATAAAGTTGTAAGATACAATATTAATGTGCACAAATCTGCTGCATCTCTATACACTAATAAAGATAAATTAAGGGAACAATTCTTTTTACAAAAGAAGAAGATACCTAGGACTAAACTTAACCAAAGAGGTAAAAGATCTGTATCCTGAAAGCTATAAAACATTGATGAAAGAAATTGAAGATGACCCAAAGAAATTCAAAGAATTCCATGCTCATAGATTGGAAGACCAAATACTGTTAAATGTCTATACTACTCAAAACAATCTACAGAATTAATTCAATCCCTGTCAAAATGGCATTTTTCACTGAACTAGGACAAAAAATCCTGAAATTTATATGGAACCATAAAAGTCCCCAAATAACCAAAGCAATCTTGAAAAAAACAAACAAACCCAGAGACATCACAATTCCAGACTTCACGTTATATTACAAAGCTGTAGTGATCAAAACAGTATGGTGCTGGCAGAAAAATAGACACATAGATCAATAGAACAGAGTAGAAAACCCAGAAATGAACCCACAACTATATGATCAATTAATCTTCAACAAAGCAGGAAAGAGTATCCAATGGGAAAAACACTGTCTCTTTAGTAAATGGTGCTGCGAAAAGTGGACAGCAATATGCAAAAGAATAAAACTAGACCACTTTCTTTCACCATACACAAAAATAAATTAAAAATAGATTAAAGACCTAAATGTGAGACCCAAAACCATAAAAATACTAGAAAAGAGCACAAGCGGTAATTTCTCTGGCATCAGCCATAGCAACATTTTCTAGATCTGTCTCCTGAGGCAAGGGAAATGAAAGCAAAAGCAAACTATTGGGACAACATCAAAATAAAAAGCTTCTACACAGCCAAGGAAACAATGAACAAAACTGAAAGGCAATCTATGGGATGGGAGAAGATATTTGCAAATGGACACAACCAATAAAGGATTAGTATCCAAAAGATATAAAGAACTTATAAGACTCAATACCCCGAAAACAAAGAATCCAATTAAAAATGAGTAGAAGACATGAGCAGACATTTCTTCAAAGAAGACATACAGATTGCCAACAGACACAAGAAAAGATGTTCTACATCACTTACCATTAAGGAACTGCAAATCAAAACTACAGTGTTACCACCTCACACCTGTCCAAATGGCTAAAATCAACAACACAAGAAACGACAAGTATTGGTGAAGATGTGGAGGAAAAGAACACTCATGAACTCTTGGTGGGAATGCAAGCCAGTGCAGCCATGGGGGAAAATAGTGTGAAGGTTCCTCAAAAAGTTAAAATAGGGGGCACCTGGGTGGGTCAGTCGGTTAAACGTCCAGCTCTTGGTTTCAGCTCAGGTCATGATCTCATGGTTTGTGAATTCAAGTCCCTCATCAAGCTCTGCACTGACAGCACAGAGCCTGTTTGGGATTCTCTGTCTTCCGCTCTCTCTCTCTCTCTCTCTCTGACCCTCCCCCTCTTGCTATCTCTCTCTCTAAACAAGTAATAAATAAACATTTTTTTTAAAGTTAACAATAAAATTATCCTACAATCTAGTAATTACGCTACTGGGTATTTTCCCAAACACGAATTCAAAAGGATACATACACCCCTATGTTTATAGCAGCATTATTTACAATAGCCAAATTATGGAAAGAGCCCATATCTATTGATAGCTGAATGGATACACACACACACACACACACACACACACTGGAATATTACTCAGCCATTTAAAAGAATGAAATTTTGCTACTTGCAATGGCATGAGTGGCACTAGAGAGTATATGCTAAACAAATTAAGCCAGTCAGAGAAAGACAAATACCTAATGATTTACTCATGTAGAATATGAGTAACCAACAAACAAACCAAAAGACCAAAGGAAAAAAGTAGAAAGGTAAACCAAGAAACAGACTCATAACTATAGAGAACAAAGAGATGGTTACCAGAAGGTAAGTGGGTACAAGGATCAGTAAAATAGGCAATGGAGATTAAGGGGTGCACTTGTAGTAATGAGCACTGGGTGATGTATGGAATTATTGAATCACTATATTGTATACCTGAAACTGATATAGCACTGTATGTTAACTATATTGGTATTTAAAATTAAATTAAATTAAAAAACAAAAAAGAAGTGGAGCATCTTTTTAGCACACTTTGCATCTGGGCTGGCCTTGTGACTTGCTCTGGTCAACAGAATGCAGCAGCAGAAGTGACCATGTGCCAGTTTTATGCCTAGATCTCAAATACCCTTGCATGCTTCTCCTTTCTCCCTTGGACCCCTGTTTCCACCATGAGCACAAACTCTGGCAAACCCACTGGAAGATGAGAGACCTTGTCATCCTGGAAGATGAGAGACCCCTGCTGAGTGGTCCTAGCTGATGGCCTTGCAGAAGGACAGCTAGCTAGCCAAAACATAACTGATATAAACAAATGAAGAAGCCCAGGTGAGACAGTCCAAATTGCTGTTTGCAGGCTGTTAAACTAAGTCAGTAGCTATTTCAAACCATTATGTTTTGGGGAGATTTGTTATGCCATAATTGGAAGATATGCATATTTCTGCTTGCTCTCCTGGATCTTGCCTGTGCCATGGGAACAAGCCTGAACTAGTCTACTTCAGGTTGGGAGACAATGTAGAACAGGTCTGAGGCATCTTACTTGTCACACTTGAGGTCCCAGACATATGAGGAAACCCATCTACCTACAATAAATCCTGCCTGTGGCTGACATATCCAATGACAGCAGATGCAGGAGTCCAACTGAGACCAGAGAACAACCCAGCTGAGAGAGTCATAGCTAAATGTTTGTTTTAAGACACTGGGTGGCAATAGATATCTTGTACTTAGTCCAGGACTGCTTACCTCTCAATTTTTTTTGCAGGTGATTTTCTTTCTTATTTAAGTTTCAATTACTTTAGATCTCTTAACCTATTCTTAACCGATATAGTTATCTATCTTTCCATCATGAGCCAAAGCGTTAAATTATGATTGGACTAAATTAATCAACCATTGGGTTATATTTGTCTTGCCAGTGATTGGTTTAATAGTAGTCATGTGACCCAGTTCCTGAAGAAAGGAATGCAGGAGTCTTCTGGGAAATGTTCTCCTCCTTTTAGAGATGCTTGGGAAGAGATGGCCACATTATCCATCAGACTTTGATGTATTTACTCATGATGCTTGGGACATGGTAGCCATCTTACAACCATGAGGGGATCTGGCCTCTAAGCAAAAGCTGACATTCTGAGTATAATGGAAAGCCTTTGGGTTTTTGATAATATGATTGAGCCACTTGATAAGTCCCCTTAACTCTGGGCTATTTATTATATAAGATAATACATATTTCTAATGCTTGAGCAGGTTGAAATGCGTTGTCTATTAATTCCAGCTGAAAGTATCCTAAGTGATACAAAAATTTTCTGCTTATTTAATACTATACCAGCTAGAAAAGGTTTTTAAATCACTGAACCAAATGTGCAGTCATTGCCCTCTGGGACTTTACAATCTAGACATCATGATTATAGAACAGATTGAGTGTAATAAATTGCTCATTAGTTACCCAATTAGGAAAAGTTATTTTCTTCCATATCAAAAGGGAGTTCTGGGTCACTGTCAGATTTATTAAATATTAAAAAATTCTTCCTCCAGAAGAATGTGATCCTTAAGTAAAATAATCCCTTTGAAGCATACATAGTATTAAATGATAATTATAAGCTTATACTTTTATTTTCATTCTTTGTTCAATTCAGAGTAACTTGCCTTGAGATGGTAGGGTAGGTTTACATTTGAAAAATAATATGGTGATGATGTAATAAGATTTATTAATCACCCGTAGGCATACCAAGTCAGAAATTACTCTGAGCTTAAAACACTAGTCCAGAAAAAAAAATGCCTTATTTATTTTTTTAAGTAGGTTTTGCCCAGCAGGTAGTTCAACACAGGGCTTGAACTCACAGCCCCAAGATCAAGACCTGAGCTGAGATCAAGAGTCAGATGCTCAACTGACTGAGCCACTGAGGTGCCCTACAAATGCCTTGTTTTAGACTGGGGACTAAATCAGGATTACCCATCTTCCTCTTCCAGATCTGTGTACTTAAGTGATTTTGCAATGGACATGGTAACCTTAACAATGTAGTTCTTGGAGACTGATAGAAGCAGGGGACCTTTGGTTGCATGGAGAGGGATTGTGGGCACCAGGTGATGGGGCAAGTTGTGGCAAAACATACTTCAGGGTTCAAACTTTAAACTTATTCCACAGATTCACTATTTTAACCCCAGAGTTTTTTGCCCAGGAGACATTTGAATTCTGTGTGGTTTTTTAAAAGTTGTTTCTCATAGATACACTTTTTCTTCCAGTTTTTTTTTAATAGCTGCCCACATGCTGTGTCCATTGTGTACATCACAACAGGAACTGTTGCTTTAATTCCTAACAGTTTGAAGTATTTTTATGTTGTTAGTTCCCTGCTGGGATTTGTTTCTAATTCTCACAAATATCCATTTTCAGGCCCATCTTTTGAAGCTCTTGTTGCATTCCAGCAAAAATGGAGTGAGACATTGGGCCAAGTGAGGACTCAGACCTGTGTGCGCTTCATGCAGGAACAGCACTGCCAACCAATGTAGGCAATTTTCACCAAGGACACAGATTCCTAGAATCAAGGAATGTCAGTGTGACAGTGGGGTGTTTCAGTCTAAGTTTGGTTCTGTGCATGCCACAAAGTGAGACCTAACTTCTGATGAGATCACAAAAACATCAGTAGCACATCACTAGGACAACTTAATGTGGAGCACATGCTAAATGCTAGACCTTGATAATGTGGCAGGACAGGATTTTCTTTTCTCCTTGAGTCTTTATTCCTTACCATTCACTCTTACATGGGGGTGGGGTGCTTAGGATAGGAAAAATATAAAGAAGCTCTATTAGGAAAATAATGCATCAAAGTTATGATAGTTATATCAATATTAGGAAGAGGAAGATTTGTTTCTCTTGACATAGCTTTGCTCTCAAGAACTTACAGGATCTAAATGTCTCTGCAGTGATTCATAGTTGGAATTTCCTTGACCTTGTTGGGATGGGCCCACAAATGACTTCAAAGTGAAGATAGATTCCAAGGGGAGGAGGGTATAAACAGTAAGTGACGTGACGCTACTATTAAATATGGAGATTGGCTCTAACACTCTGATTTCATCTGCCCATCAGATGGTAATATGTTTGATACAGGAGGGTAGGATTACTGG
>NW_027531015.1:636845-671913 GCF_008692635.1 Crocuta crocuta | reverse complement strand
GCTTGGGGGGTGGGGAGGATTAGTGTTAATTTTATGTTGACATACTTGCTTTCAGCATATGCAAAGTTAAGTTTGTGTGAACACAAATGAATGGCTTTATAGATTGTATCATCTGGTTTTAACTCATCTTCATAAAATGGACAGGTAGCCTCAAAAATATTCCTGCAAAGAAATCTCAGATCAAAGACAGAAACAATACAGCAGGCATAACTAAATGAAAGGGAAATGGCAGAGATAAATCTTCTTTTACTCATAACTCAAGCTTTCTTAGGCCACTTTAAGAGGTTAAAATCATTACATCTAATCATACCTGACTGTACCATTTACTTAAATTTTTTTATCCCTCTGTGCAAAGGTGATGTTTGAAAAAAATGAATGAGAAAATAAATTTTTGAATGAGAATTTTGAAAACGGATATGAAGAAATGTCATTGTTATATTATCTTTATAACTAAAAATGGAATGACTGTCTCCTATTTAAAAATCTTTTAATTGTCCACTTAAAAAAACCTGAAAATAGAATCTTCTAAATGAAGATTAAGTATTTTCCAGATGAAGAGTTGTAAATTAGTTTTGTACCTACTTGTTAAAAACATAAAACCCTTGGGGCGCCTGGGTGGCTCAGTCGGTTGAGCATCCGACTTCGGCTCAGATCGTGGTCTCATGGTCTGTGGGTTCGAGCTCTGAGCCTGGAGCCTGTCTTCAGATTCTGTGTCTCCCTCTCTCTCTGACCCTCCCCTGCTCACGCTGTCTCTCTCTCTCTCTCTCCTAGAAATAAATAAAAAATATTAAAAAAAATAATAATAAATAAATAAAACATTAAAAAAAATTTTTTTAAGCATAAAAACCCAAAACCTGGAAATTATCAGAGGAAGAATTATTAAGATTGAGCTTCCTTGGGGCTCCTGGCTGGCTCAGTCCATGGAGCATGCAATTCTTGATCTGGGAGCCTGAGGTCAAGCACCACTTTGGGTGTAGAGCTTACTTAAAAATCAAAATGAAACTGAACTTCTTTGAACATGACCCTGAGGAGAACATGGACAGACTATAGGGTAGTAGTCTTAGTTGTTTCTACTTTGATTTTTACCTGAAAGCTGTTGAGCCTGTAAATATTGCACAGTAGAATGAGTTCAGAGCATTGCACAATAGAAGTTTAAAAGTCTGACACTGAGTTAGAAAAGTAATTGAATTTATTCTAAAATGCCATAACCCTTTAGCTAAAAATGGAAGTGTGTTGGCTCTGCCCCCTTCTTCATACCTCGGAGGATGATGACACATAATCAGAACTGAGATTGTTCTCCTGACCCAGGAGATTGCTGCCTGTCACCGAACTCTTTGTGTCTTTATGTCTTCTACATACATTAAGGACACTTAGTATTAAAATGGAAAGTGCCCTCTTTTTTAAAGTCTTGCCTTTATTAATGGTCTCATTTAGGCAACCTTGTAATTCTGAAAACTTGGGAATTAGCCAAGTCTAAGTTTCATTTCCATCTGTGTTAAATTCACCTAAGGAGACATTATCTTCATAGAAATAGTCTAAGGAAGTGCCACTTATTTATTCACAGAACTTTGTAGATTTTTCAATTAGCAGCCATGATGGTTACTTTTATGTCAACCTGAATGGACCATGGAGCGTCCAGATATTTGGTTAAACATTATTTCTGTGTGTGTCAGTGAGGGTGTTTCTGAAATGAGATTAACATTTGAATCAGTAGACTTAATAAAACAAAACAGACTACACTCTCCAGTATGGATAGACTCAACCAATCTGTAGAAGGCCTAAACAGAATAAAAGGCTGAATGAGAAAGAATTTTTTTTCTATCTGTGTTTGTGCTGGGATACCCATCTTCTTTTGTTTTTGGACTTGGACTGTTACTTATACAATTGACTCTCTTTGGTCTCTGGTTAGTTGACTGTAGATCTTAGGTTTCTCAGTTACCATAATCATGTGAGTCAATTCTTTACAATAAATCAATTTCCTATCTATCTATCTATCTATCTATCTATCTATCTATCTATCTATCACCTAGCTATCTATTATCTAGCTATCTACTTACCTCTACCTACCTATTTACCTACTTCCTATTGGTCCTCTTTCTCTGGAGGACCCAGACTAATATAGCAACTTTCAAAGTAGAAATATGTATTTTTTTATTTCTTTATTTTAAGAGAGGGAGAGGGAGAAAGAGAAAGAGAAAGAGAGAGAGAGAGAGAGAACCAGTAGGGGAGGGGCAGAGAGAGAGAAGGAGAAAGGATCCAAAACAGGCTCTGTGCTAACAGCAGAGAGCCTGTTGTGGGGCTTGAACTCATGAACCATGAGATGCTGACCTGAGCCAAAGTCAGTCACTTAACCGACTGAGCCACCCAGGCGCCCCTAGAGATATATATTAAGTATTATCTATAATAGAAGCAACAGGATACTTGAAGGTAAGAAAGACACATACTAGAGATGATAAATTAATGAAAATGAACTAGATTCTTTCTATAGCTGGAATAGCCAGGAGAAAAAAGTTCTGATTTCCTGGTTTTCTGGTTTGTCTTTCAGAATGACCTTTGAAAATCTCAGTGAACCTGCTTTCATTCATTCAAGAAATACTTACAGCATGCCTATTACGACCCAGACAATGTTCTAGGCACTGGTTTATATCTGGGTGTATATATCCTGAATTCTTCGAGAGCACATGAGAAATTATTTTTGACCTCAACCATAGGTTGAGGGTGAGCAGGGGCTATACAGAATAAAAAGGGTGATGGTTGGGTGGACAGAGGTTATGACCAACATCTTTGATTATCACCCCCTCCCCCCCACACACACATGCTATATATACTCTACATAGTGCCTGCTAATCCTTAACATTCTGCCAAGACTCCTATAATTATACTATTTAAGGTTACTAAAAATTCAATTTATCCATTCTCAGCTTGTTCTGAATTATAGCTAATCTTTTTTTTTTAACTCACCTATCAGAAAATGGCTTCTCTCTAACATAGAGCACAAGCCACAGTGTTTGATCAGGGAAGCATTAAAAATGAGATCCTTGTTTCTTCTTTCAAGTGTTTATATTCCCAATGATCTTTTCTTCCTTAACACTGCCCTTACCCCTATTAAATTAACACAGCTGTTCAGGCACTTTTGTATGATTTGCTTCCTTCCTGATTTCTCATGTGTCTTCTCAAATTTGGAGATGCAAGGTCTTCAGAGCTACTAGAAGGTAATCTATCTAGCTTATATCTAAGTTCTGCTTCTCTCCCTTTGGATCTGGCTGTTCAAACCTTCCATGGGCCCCTGAATCCATTCACTTAGGTTCAGTTTCCAGCCCTATGTCACAGCAGATCAGAATAGTCAAATCCTTGCAGGCTAAGGTTTTTATCTTGGTCCATCTTTGGAACTTTTTGGTGGGAACTCACTCAGGTGATTTTCTTTCCTTCAGAGAATTGATCTTAAAAAATATATATTTGTTATATGCCCAATGTGGCAGCCATGAGTATGTGACCCTCAAATCCCCTATTGCAAAGAAAAATTGAGCTGCCTTCTCCCTGGAAACCAAGAGCCACTCCATGCTTTCTGCAGGCTGCTTCCAGTCAGTGCCTGGCCATGGCATATTAAAACCCGCCTGGGGGCACCTGGCTGGCTCAGTAGGTTAAGTGTCTGACTTTTGGTTTCAGCTCAGGTCATGATCTCACACTTTGTGGGTTCGAGCCCTCATCAGGCTTTGCAGCTGGCAGAGCTGGGCCTGCTTGGGATTCCCTCCTTTTCCCTTTCTCTCTGTCCCTCCCCCACTTGAGCGCTCTCTCTGTCTCCCTCTCTCTCTCTCTCTCTCTCTCTCTCCCCCCCCCTCACACACACACACACACACACACACTAAATAAATAAAATTTAAAGTCAGCCCATTCTTGCAAGGTAGGAAACTCCCTTAACAGAGGACTTTGTTTATGGATTTCCCATTGGCTTGGCCAAACTTTTGAAAACTGCACTGAAGTTTGAGACTCTTCCTAGCTAATCCTCCTTCCTTTCCCTTCTCCTTCACAGGTCAGACCTGCACCAGTCTCAAGGCTCTCCTCACCTTCTGTGACTCCCTCTCTTCTATCCTTCACAGGCATTTCCTCCAAATAAACCTCTTGCACATTTAATCCTGACCGACATCTGCTTTCTGAAAAGCCTAACACACTCACAACACACCCATCCATTTGTGTTTTTTCCAATCTACAAAGGATTTGAGGTGTTAAGATGCTCAAACCATCAACATGGCATATGCACAATCAGATTCTCCTATAAACGATAATGCCGCTACATTATCCTTGGGCATATTTCACTCCTTATGGCCATTGTTCCAAATTATTTTCACTCCTCAAAAATCTCTGAATCCTTTCCTTTCCTCCACTCTAACTACGTTGAGAAAATCCGGCCACTCATCTTGAACATTGGTTTCCCTCACCAGCCTTCTTCTTCACTTCAAGTTTTCTGTATAATTACATCCATTATTCTCCCCTTTGTTCCAGATATGGTAAGACTTTTTGTTTGCCAAAGGTGACCTCTTGCATTCTTGATCTTTTCCTTTTTTCTGTACCTTAGACTAAAGCGCTGGTCAGGTCCTCCATCCTAAGAATATCTCTTGTTCCTGCTTCATCCAAGGCACTTGCTGTCTTCCTTACATGGTCAGATGTTATAAGTATAGATTACATTCACTGTTGTCAATTTCCCACCTCATCTTACTCACCTGTAAATTTCTTATCCACACTGATCTCTTGAGATTTTTCTCTTAAGGATGACACTCACTTCCTAATTGTCAAGTTTATGGCCTCATCTAATCCTTCATTTTATTCAGTCTCAGAATTTGACTCCATTTTCTACTGTTTCCTTTTTGAAATGTCTTCTATCTAGGTTTTGATGACCAATCAAAAATCTGTCTTTGATATTCTTACTTTCTGCAGGGTCTTTCCCTTACTCTGCCGCTGATATTTCCTTTTTTATTGCAAATTTTTATTTAAATTCTAGTTAGTTAACATATATGGTAAAGTTAATTTCAGGTGTAGAATTTAGTGACTGACATTTTAATTGTAGATACTCGCTAAAACTGGCCTTCCTCTATTTTGGCTTTATACTCCTGCTAAATGAGCTCATTTATTCGCAAAGCCTTAGTCTTTGGCAACGCCCCAGTCTACTCCTTTATTATTTCTTTTCTGAACTCTAGATGTCTCTCTCTCTCTCTCTCTCCCCCCGCCCCCCTACCAGAGTGAAAATACACAACGAATTTCAAAGTGCCTGGTTTTCAGGCCACTCCATCACCCCACTAACATTAATAACATAGACCACTCAGTCACCACACATTTCCTACATCAGGGAAGAAGTGCATCAATTAACAATTGGTCAGAATGCTATTGAGGAAAGGTGCAGGAGGAAGGAATGTATGGGAATTCTATTCTTTCAGTCTTTCCTCCCTTCCTGGACTGTTCTAGTAGAATCTGATTGTCCCAGGATGCAGAATTCCTGGCCAGTGGGCAAAGAAATAGCAGCAAAATTTTTACATGAATGTATCCTTGGAGACTTGAACTCAGCCAATCTAAACTTAAACTTGTCTTCATTTGCAATCTCTGCTTCTGCCTGTAGCACCACTCACTACCTTCTCAGTTACCCAGACTGAAACCTTTGTTCCCATAACTCTACACCCAGTTTCTAAATCCTATTGATTCTGACTCCCCAGGTGTTAGGACCCATTCTGTCCTTCCTATGCCCAGTGCTCTCATTTCTCCACCTCCTGTCTTGTATTTCTAAAGCACTCTTTACAGTGCTGCCAGTATCATCAAAAATAGGTGACCTTCTTGGTCACCCCAGAAATTTTCAGAGGGGCTCCCACTAGCCAAAACTGGAACAATTTTTGCATCAAAATAAACAATGATATGTATGGCTTATAATTCATTGAATAAAATAAGAGTTCATGTTTATTCTAATATAAATTGATAAATAAATGTGCAAGGAGTAGAAAGCTCCTCCATACAGTACTAGATATAGAAGGAAAGATGAAATTAGAAAATCACCATTTGGCAACTTCCATAGCAATAACTGTTTCAGGCAAGAAATTACTGGTTGAAGGTTTGATGGGAAAGAGGGTGTTACATGGTCTCTAGATAAGATATTTACTAACAAAGGAAAAATATGGAAAATTGATTGTGGAAAAACCCAGTAGACACTACCTTACTAAGTGTTCAAGATTAATATTACCTAAAATTGAACAAGTAGACATCATGTATCTCCAGATATAATGCACTGAGAAAGAAGCAAACATCACTGTAATATTCCAGCACCACCCCCCCAAAAAAACATAGGGTGCCTTACTCATGAGGAAATGTCAGGATCTACAAATTTATGTTCTTCAAAATAAATGACACGGACTCTTCCAAAGTGTCAAGGTCATCAGACTGGAGATTCCAGATTAAAGTAAACTAGAGAGAAAAGTAAACAAACAACAATTTGTGCTCCTAGAGTGAATCTTAAATCAGATTTATTTTTCTTTTCCTATAAAAGGAAAAGAAACTTTTAAGACAACTTATAAGAAAAGTTTTTCTTTTCCCTATAAAAGGAAAAGAAACTTATAAGACAACTGGTAAAATCTGAATGAGCTCCATACATCAAAGTTAATTTCCTGACTTAACTGTTTTCCTGATTTTGATGACTATGCTGTGGTTATGTGGAAAATGTCTTTGGTTTTAGAAAATACACACTGAAGTATCTAGTGATAAAGGAGTATCATGTCTACAACCTACTTTCAAGTGGTGCAAAAACCATGATTATATCTATCCATTTATCTATATCTATTTAAAAGTGATAAAACAAATGTAAAATGTTAACTTTTGAGGAATCTGGGGGAAGAGCTTAGGGAAATTTGTTTTTGCACTATTTTCACAACTTTTCTGTAAATCTTAAATCATTTCAAAATGAAAACTTAAAACCTTCAGTGGCAAGATAAGTCACACAATGGTTTGTATAGCATTAGGAGGGCTCCATGACCCGGTGCAATTGTAACAAAGGCAAGGTATGCAGTCTCTGCTGTACTAATTTTCTCTACTCTTAAGTAATTACTATCTTAGAGGAGGTTTCCCTGTCAGCTTAGTAGAGAATCAGTCCTATTGTATTTCTGATAGATCTTTATTAGTAATAATGGTGGTGATAATGATTAAATAAACCACCTTATAGCTATATCTTAGAGACTTGCTTATTATGTGTGTTTAGACTTTTCTCTTGACAAATGTATTAATAACTGTAATATGCATGAGAAATCATAGCCTAACGGATAACTGGTCTTAGTACTAAATGTACTCAATGTAATATTTGGGACAGAAATTACATACATGTTTTCTACCACAGAAGGAGTTCAATTCTTGGCTATCAGCACTAACACAAGGAAGGGACAATAGGCTTTATACCAAAATTAAGGCAATTTCAAAAATTAACTGGGTTTAGAATATGGTTATAAATTTAGCTTAGATGTGGATGTGATTAATATTCTGAGAATTCATGCAAAAAGAGAAAATAATGGATACCATGGGCCAATCCAGTAATATTTGGGAAACTGCCCAAATTGGCCATCTTGCTCCTGATTAAATCTTCTGGGCAACTTACTTACTGTTGAGAACAGATGACTGTCATCAAGGTTATTTTCAGTTTACCTACCATTAGTAAACTCCTTTTGAAACAGAAGAAGTAGTAAGCAGATGAGTTTCTAAAACTTTCTCTGTGTAGATGTTAAACAGAACAGATACTGTCAGTAAACATTAAAAAATTGTTTTTAGAAAAACCACTATTAAGGTATTTTCCTCCATCTGATAATATGTTATTTTGATTTTCTTTGATCACAAGAGCCCCGAGGGGTGTAATACTCTTGATAAGTATTATAGCTGGGGTCAGGCTAAGAATAAGTCTCATCATGGTGCTGTTGGAAGAGACAAGTATCCTGCAGGTGACACACTTCAGCTTTGAGGAGAGCTTGAGACAGAGAAGTGGGGCTGTCTGATTAGCAGGGAGTAGGTGGTGCTTGTGGCAGCCATCCTTGAGAGGCTACCTCTGCGAAGTCTGCACTTACCATGCTTCCATAATTGAGCTTTTTACAAGTGAAATTGAAGCTAAGAAGACTGGCAGTCCCAAAAAGATTCAACACACACACACACACACACACACACACACACACGTTTTTGTCTAGAAAGTAAAGAGATATCTAGTCAGTGAGCCTGTTTTTTGAGATAGTGAAAGGATCTGGATTCAAATCGCAAAATACTGGCCTTACGAGAGCTCTGTAATTTTGGGCAAGTCATTAAACCTCTTAAAGCGGAGATCAACAAATGTTTCTTTAAAGGGCCGGTTGGTAAATTTTTTTCAGCTTTGTAGGATTCAGTCTCTGATGCAACTATTCTACTGTGTTGTTGTGGTGTGAGGGCAGCCATAGGACAATATTCAATAAATAAGCATGGTTGCCTTCCAATAAAGCTTTAGTAATAAACATCAAAATTTGAATTTCATATAATTTCCACATCATATAATATTTCACATGAAATATTTTCCCCCTGCGTCCCCCTCTTAAAGATCAATTTGGCTTTAGTAAGCTGTTCATGAATCAGGCAACATCCTATTTAGCAAGTAGAGGGGAGCTCCCACCAACTTTCAAACTCTAAAGTAGTATCACCTGTGAGAGGAGGAGCCCAGGAAGGAGGAGGAGGGGGAAGAGCTCATATTAAGTACTAGTTAGATGCCAGGTTAAGTTCTTTGAAGGGCTGGTCCATTTAACACTCATCCCAAAAATAGATACTGTTTTCAGATGACAAAACTTAAGCACAGATAAATTTAGTTCTTTTATCAAGGCCTTAATCTGGGAAATGGGAGAACCAGGATTCAAAACAGGTTTATCTCTACAGAAGTTTGCCAGTTTAACCTGGACACTCTGTTCCAGTGTCCGTATCGTTGATCTGAACTCAGGTCAGTACATGTGTGGAGCTAACCCAACTGCAATCAACAGGCAGATCATGGTGTGTGCCCGATGGTGTGTCCACGTACATGAAGAGAGTGTGTGCCAGTATGGTACCAACTTCCAGTTTACAAGTCATGACCCTACTGACTTATTACTATAGCCCCTTCTCTCTTAAAACTGGGTTCCAGTAAGGACAAGTGATATCATCACTCCGTTGTCCACCTAACAAGGGATATTCAGCAGCAGATTCCTTCAGGAAGGGGTATATGTTTCGCTGTCACTACTGTAGCTTTTACCAGCTACAGACTTCTTGGTTTGGCATTTGAGGCCCTCCATACTCCTTCCCCTGACTATTGGCTTGTATGCTTTTTACATTTCAGCTAATGTGCCTGCTATTTTTTGTGCTCACACTGTTTGGTTTTCTATCTTTATTCTGCTTTTGTTTTGCTCTGGAAATGCCTATCTCTTCTGTTTTTCATTCTGTCTTTACAGAGTCCTAGCCTTCTTTCCAAAGCCAGCCAAAAAGCTGTTTTCACCATGAAACATAGGAGTTCAGACAGAAGTAACATGGTGTTTGAATATCGATAAACAAGGACTTGAGCTTCTGTTCTATTACTTACTAACTGGGTGGACAACACTTAGTTCAAACCCTTGTCCTAACACATCTTTCTACAACTCTTCACTCCATCAAAGCCAGCATAAAAACACTCAGATTTAACCACTTCCTGGGTCTTCATTTTCTTAAGAAGGCTCTGTGTCAAATAAAACTTACATTAAATTTGTATAGTTTTCTCTCGCAAGTATGTCTTTTGTTACAGGAGTCCAGCCAAGAACTAAGAAGGGCAGAGAAAAAAGGTATTTTCCTTCCCTACACATACTTCATGGGGAGTGTATATACAAGGCAACCCTAGCTCGTTAGGTGCAGCTGAGAGCGAAGGAGTGGAAGTGAGGCAGGAAGGAAGGGGAAGACAAAGGGAGGAGAAGAGGAAAGAAGAGGCAGAAGAAGGGAGAGTAAGAGACAAGAGACTATATGGGGGAGGAGGAAGGAAGAAGGTAGGGAGAGAAAGAACCAAGGTACAGAGTGTTTGAGGAGAAAATGATCCTTCCTACTGATAAGATGGCCCAAGGAAGCCAAGTTTTTTACAGTCTCACTGTTGACATAAGACTTTGGACCCCTACCCAAATGACAGTTAAAGAATAGACAAAAACTTGAAGTATTGATTCTTATACTCTCCCACCTCAGGAGACAAATAGAGACCTATCCTAAAGCAACAGAAGAAGGGGAAATACAGGTTTCCTTCTAGAAGTGAGTGACAAACAATGAACAGTTGGGCAAAGAGAGTGAGCTATGCCCTAGATTAGTGCACTGGAATCTCTACCCAGTTACCAGGAACAGTGTGACTCCAGCAAGTTATTTAACTTCTAGGAACACTGGCTGGCTCATAGTAAGTGCTCAATGAGATATTAGCTATTCTTACTGTTAGAGTTCATTCCTCAAATGAAAGAAGAGAATCTTAGATTTTTTTCTTTTTTACTATATTCCCTATGTACCTTTTATACCCGACTTACTTATTCCATAACTAGAAGATTGTATCTCTCACTCCCCTTTACCCATTTGGCTCATCCCCCACCCCACTTCCCTCTGTCAACCAAAGGTTTATCTCTCTATGGGTCTGTTTCTGCTTTTTATTTTATTTTTTTAGATTCTGCATATAAGTGAAATCATATGGTATTTATCTTTTACTGACCTATTTCACTTAGCACTATATCCTCTAGGTCTATCCATGTTGCTGAAAATGGCAAGATCTCATTTTTTAAATCATTTTATTTTATTTTCATCATAGTAAGTATACTCTTTAATCCCCATTCCCTATTTATTCTATCCCCTGACCCACCCAGTTTCTGGTAACCATCAGTTTGTTCTCTATAGTTAAGAGTCTGTTTGTTGGTTTCTCTCTCTCTCTCTCTCTCCCTCCCCTTTATTTATTTATTTGTGTGTGTGTGTGTGTGTGTGTGTGTGTGTGTGTGTGTGCTCTCCTTCATGGTTTGTTGGCTTTCTGTAGTGATATACTTGGATCTTTATTCTTTACATATTTTTCTCTTTATTCTTTTCTTATCTATTTATTCTTTCTCTTTATTCTTTACATATCTATTATCTATTGGTGGTTACCATTAGGTTTGTATGTAACATCTTCTCCATGTAGCAGTATATAGTAAATTGATGGTTTAAATTTAAACCCATTTTTTAAAGTTTATTTTCAGAGAGAGAGAGAGAGAAAGAGAGAGAGAATATGTGTGCATGAGTGGGGGAGGGGCAGAGAGAGAAGGGGAGAGAGAGACTTCCAAGCAGGCACCGCACTGTCAGTATGGAGCCCAATGGGAGGCTCTAACTCACAAACTGAGATCAAGACCTGAGCCAAAATCAAGAATCAGATGGTTAACTGATTGAGTCACCCATGCACCCTAGTTTAAACCCATTCTTTACTCCTTTCCCTCTCATGTTTTAGGTATATAGTGTCATTTTACATCCTCTTATTTTATGAATGCTTTAACTGATTTTTACAGAAATATTTTTACTGCTTTTATGTTTTTTACTTTTCATACTCTCACGGTACTTCCTTTTCAGTCAGAGTCCCTTTTAATAGTTCTTGTACAGCTGGCTTAGTGGTCATGAACTTCTTCAGTTTTGTTTGAGAAACTTTTTATCTCTGCTATTCTGAATGATAGCCTTACTGGATAGAGTATTCTTGGCTGCAAGTTTTTCCCTTTCAGCACTTTGAAGTGCTTCTGGCCTGCAAAGTTTCAGCTAAAAAATCTACTGGTGGCCTTATGAGAGTTCCCTTGTATGTAACAGTCCTCTTTTCTATTGTTGCCTTTAAATTTTTTTCCGTATCAGCACTATTTGCCATTTTAATTACTATGTGTCCTGGTGTAGATATCCTTGGGTTGAATTTTGAGGGGGACCTCTGCCTCCTGGATCTGGATATCTGTTTCCTTCCCTAAATCAGGGAATTTTCAGCTATTATTTCTTCAAATAAATTTTATTCCCCTCCTTTATCTGAGAACCCTATAATGTAGATGTCATTATGATTTATGGAATGGTCTCATTTTTCTATTGCTGGATAATGTCCCATCACACACACACATGCACTTCACATCTTTATCCATTCATCTGTTGATGGATGCTTGGGTTGCTTCCATATCTCAACTATTGTAAATGGTACTACAATAAACATGGAGTGCATATATCTTTTCAAATTAGTGCCTTCAATTTCTTTGGGTAATACTCAGTAATAGAATTACTGGGTCAAATGGTATTTCTATTTTTAATTTGAAGAAATCCATACTGTTTTCCAGAGTCAGTGCACCAGTGCACAAGGGTTACTTTTTTCCCCCACATCCTTGCCAACACTTGTTATCTCTTGTCCTTTTGACAAGGTATTTCTTAAAGAGAGGTTGGCAAGCAGAGAGGGCCATCAGAAATGGAAAGGAGGAGAGCAAGGACCCATGCAGAATGGAGAAGTGGATGGGCAAACACACAAGGTTATCAGAGTACAAATGGCAGTAGGACATTGAAATGTTCATACTGATGGCCCGTGTCAGGGAGGAAAAAATTTACCTCTATCCTTTGGTTTATATTGGGGGCTTAAAAATTAAACTGACAAAAGACAGATTAGTGAAAGACAAAGCTTAATCACCTAGATATGGAAGTTCACAGAAAAATGTGTATCAAGAAGACGATTAGCATTTAGAGCTTATAGGTCATCTTAGCAGAGGAAAGGAAGGGAGAAGAAAAAAACAAATAACTTTTGGGAAAGATGAATGGGCCTTTAGGAGATAATCATAGTTTTAAGATCATGTCTATTTAGGTATGGTGTGTGACTTCTCTCTAGTTGTAAGAGTCAATCTTCTCTTGTTCTGGGAAACTCCCAGGAAGGGGATTTAAGACAAATGGATTCTTTTGGGATGTTCTGCTTTTAGGCAGATAAGGAAATTTAGGGGGAAAAAATGGCTATTTCAAATATCTTCTGCATAAAGTAATTTTTATGGCACAGTGACATATTCTGGACTCCTTCACCTGCATTTTACCAAGAAAACATTTTTAAAAGAAACTGGATAATGATAAAGAGAGAAAATTGAGGGCCTTAGTGATTTCAACAGTTAATATGAAGAATTAAATAGTTGCTAGATGATCCCTATATTGCATTCTAAAGCTATTGCAACATTAATGGTAGCTAAGTGAACACGTCATGCCATGATTCTTCCTTCTTTCTATGGATGGAAAAACCATGCTATAGTGGGCAGCAGGCACCTTATCAAGAAGACAGGGCGATAGAAGTTGAGATATTAATGTTTCAAGAGAAAGAGACATGGACCCCAGAGAGTAAAGCAGTCTCAGCCACAAGCTGGAAAGCTATTAATAAGCAAAGCCAAACTCAGAAATCAGTGTGTCACTGGGAGCAAGGAAACCGCAATGAAGGACATAGGAAAGCTTTCTTAAGAGAAGGAAAAAGACTTCAGAGTTTTCTTTTTGAGACAACATTTAAACCCCTCTTCATTACCACTAATTTTTTTTTAATATTTTTATTTATTTCTAGGAGAGAGAGAGAGAGAGAGACAGCGTGAACAGGGGAGGGTCAGAGAGAGAGGGAGTCACAGACTGAAACAGGCTCCAGTCTCTGAGCTGGCAGTCAGCACACGGGGCTCGAACCCACGCACCGCGAGATCATGACCTAAGCGAAAGTCGGACGCTTAACCGACTAAGCCACCCAGGTGCCCCACCACTAATTTTTTATTTCAAAGTCTGTGGCACCTAGACTAAAATACAGTGTGAAGAAAGGTCTCATTTGAATTTTCCTTATCCTCTATATATTCGGCCTTTCAGCCACTTAACTTTTCAGCTGGTTCCTGAACTTTTGGATAGGAGAGCTATTTTTACAAAATAATCAAACTAGATATGCTTCTTTTCCACTGTGTCTTGCTAGAGTTCTACATCTTGACGGCTTTGGTTGTTGATTTCCTTTACGCATCTTGTGCCTCCCATGCTCTTGTGCTCTCTCATGACACTTCTTAAACACGCAGCTCTCCAGTTTCCTTTCTCCTCCCCCCAATATTTTCCTGTTCTGCTCACTACACAGCAGAGCTGCTTACTCCTCTCATTCTTTTTGTGGATTCCCTGTTCTCACAATGGCAGTTGTCCAAAATGTCCTTTATGGCCTACCACTTTATTTATACATTGACTGCAAGCAAGCTAAACAAAGAATTAACTTACAAGAGCTGAGGCCACAAATGTAAACAAAGGCAGCTCAGAGAAGATAAGAAATGTAACCCAAATCTTTGATTAGATGTGAAGGCATCTAATAAATTATACTTAAAATATCAAATGCATGCCCAGCTAAGGAGCTGACAGAGGTGGAAGGTTGAGTGCAATATTTCTGCCACCATCAACATCACTGAACATTTGAGAGGTCTATTAAGCTTAGTCCTTTTCCCCAACTCTGTTGACCTTGGACAGACTATTTCTCCATGGGCTGCAGGCTTCCCAATTCAGTGATGAGAAATGGACTCTTGAGAAAAGTAACCAAACACGTCCACAACGTCAATGATCTCAGTATGAGCCTTTTCCCTTGGGTGTAACTTTCCAAGCAGTTCACATTTTTCTCATGGTTTTAGGAAATAAACAAATTCAATTATGTTTATTTCCTGGGTAATATTTCAGCATCATGGGAAATGGGAAGGAGGAAATGTAGGACTTTGCTCTATGTGGGTGTAACTTTCAGGATAGGAAAAAAAGAGTAAGTTCTTCCTAAGACTGTATGCCAGTTTGGTAAGATAGTCAAGTGATCTTAAACTGGCCTAAGAAGTATTATTTTTATACAATATATTGTCAGGCAGGCATAATCTATGAATAATTTACATTCTGTTTAAGAAATATTTTATGTGAAAGTTTCAAATTCCTCAGTCTGTTAGGGAAAAAAATGAACACTCTAATAGCAAATATCTGAAAACCAGTTTCTCTACTTTCGTCTCTCATTATTATTTTTGATTATCTATCAAGGTCAACTTCTGACATAACATTAGTTTCACATGGTGAGAGAAAAATAAAATCAAACAGATTAATTCATGCTTTATGGAGTTAATTAGTTAGTGCATTTTAGACAGCCAATCTTAATTCATTCGAACAAAAGACCACTATGAAAAACTCATGACACAGGAGTTAATATCAAGAATGTGGATAATTGTATGAATAGAAGATTAAGTAGAAAATGAGTTAGTGAGAGAAGAGAATGCAAAAGAGAGGCATGCAGATCTTTTGAGTCAGTTTTTCTTGCTGTTACAACTCACTCTGTGGCAAAAATTCAATTTATTTAGTTGATATGTTTAGTCATTATTTCTTAGAAATCTCCATGTATTTTAGATGTAAGACTCTGAAAGAATATATGTTCTTTATACCTCATCTCATTAGTATGAGAAAGATGCGTTAAAGTGATATTTAAGTTTTCTCAAAATAACAAATTGATCTTTATATGATAGGAAAAATACAGAGGGGGGGATGCAAATAAGATGTGTCCTGGGCCAGAGGCAGCCACTGTATTTTCTCACTTACCAGCCAGGTTACATCAGAGAGTAGGGTAAATGGAGACAAGCAGCAAGAAGCCAGAATATTCATTCATGCATGCATATTCACTCATTTTTTCAATAAGAACAGTAGCTGTGACACTGAGATATTTGCAGCTGCAGAATCACCTGGAAGGCAGTTAGAAACCAGTGCTCCATCTGCACAAAGATCTCCCACCTGTCACACAATCCCGGCCTATTGAGCTTCACTGTGGTTGTGGTTTTAACCCCAAGCTTGAAGAATTACAAACCAAAGTCAGGTGTTTTCTAATATAGAAAATAGAGGCCTTTTAAACATAATGAAATGAAGCAGAATATCCAAAATTCTCACTCTTTGTAACCAAACCACATACAGATTTTTAAGTTTTGAGCCTTATTAATACTTGAAGCAGTGAAGCAGTTCTACACATGTTGCACCTATCTGTATCTCATTGATGGAATTAGGGCATTTCTGAGATGGACTGGGTTTTCTTGCGAAATGATCTGATCTAATCTACCTCATTTACAAATGAAAAAGCCAGGATTCAGACTTCAACTGCCAAACCAGCTCTACTCTTCCTTAGAATGGCCTGTTGAAAGAGGGAGCCTGAAAGGAAAACCTGGCCAGTGTAACCTCAGGAAACCTATGCCCTTCCCCTCCCCTGCCTGTCCCCCTTCCATCCCATCCCTTTCCTCTCTTTCCTCTCCCCATCTACCTCCCCTCCCTCTCCCCTCCCCTCCCTCTCCTCAGCAGTGAGAGTTTCCCCAAGTAAGTCCTAGAAAATGGGGATTCTGACTTTTCCACCATATCTCCCAGAAACTGATTGTATTACTTTCCTATTGCTGCTATAACTAACTCCCACAAACTGACTGTCTTAAAACAACAGACATTTAGGAGAGCCTGGGTGGCTCAGTCAGTTAAGCGTCCGACCTCGGCTCAGGTCATGATCTCAGTTTGTGAGTTCGAGCCCTGCATTGGGCTCTGTGCCGACAGCTTAGAGCCTGGAGTCTGCTCTGTAGTCTGTGTCTGCCTCTCTCTCTGCCCCTTTCCTGCTTGCACTCTGTCTCTCTCTCAAAAATGAATAAATGTTGAAAAAAATTTAAAAAAACAACTCAGACATTTATTACCTTATAGTTCTGGAGGTCAGAAATCTGAAGTACATCCCATTGGGCTAAAATCGAGGTGTCAGTACGACTGTGTTCCTTCTGGAAGCTCTAGGGGAAAGTCCATATCCCTGCCTTTTCTGGCTTCTAAAGGCTACTTGCTTTTCTTGGCTTGAGGCCCCTTCCTGTCCTCAAAGCCAGAAACCTCCGTCCAAGGGCTCCTGCTGCCATGTCATTGGTTTTCACTCTCTACCTCCCCTCCCCACCTTTACTTCCCCTTTTAAGGACACTTAGGATTTCATTAGGATCACCTGGATCATCTATGGCTCTTTTCCTATTTTAAAGTACATTAATTAGTAACCTTCAACTCTATTTTTGTGTAACCTAACATACTCACAGGTTCCCAGGATTTGGAATGTGGACATCTTTGCCGGGGTGAGGCGTTCTGCCTACCACACCTATAAACATTAATTTCATGTTGAGAATAATTTTTATTACTACAAAACTGGGTTTTCCTTTTGGAAAGTTTTCACTTCCTCTGGATCCTCTAAGTTCATGTGGCACGCTTCCTGGGAATTTTTACTAGTGAATAAGAGGGAAGATACTGAAATGAATACCAGTTCTTGATTATAAGCCAAACAGTATAATGTTAGTCGTTTGCCTTTTAGTAGATCTTGGAGATTTAGATATCCGTCCCTGTGAGGAAATATGGTATTATCCCTACACTTTGGTAAATGACAGAATTGCTACATGAACATTTCCAAGGAGTGCTAAATAAATCTCTGTGAAGGAATTAAACACTTCTTTCAACCAGCTTCTATAAACATCAGTGTGTATGTGTGTGTATGGAAATAGCAAATTATCTATGACATGCCATTTGTGCTAAATCCAAAAGTAATGTTAAAAAGTTTAGAATTCAGGCTCCTTGCATTTTTTTTTTTCCTTCTCAGCATCTGCTGTCTGAGGTAAAATGATAAGGGATTCTTCACCAAGGTAAGTGTGACTGAAGCATCAAGCACTGAGGGCTTAATACAGTAGCCTCTTCACACTGGGCCATTAGTACTAATGTCTTGGCAGGGAGCTTCAGGTCAGTGCATTTAAACTCCAGGAGCTTTAAGAACTTTCTGGGATGAAAGAGAAAGTACATAGGAGAGGAGTGCATAAGAGAAACTAAAAAGAGGAGAAAAACATCTGGGTTAATTCAGGCCAAATCTGAAGACTTGGAGCCTTATGAATATTCATGGTCATGATTGTTGGTAAACTTGTATCTATATTTTTATTTTTTTAAGTTTATGTATTTATTTTTGAGAGAGAGACAGAGAGAGAGAGAGAGAGAGAGCGCGAGAGCACTTGAGCAGGGGAGGGGCAGAGAGAGAGGGAGAGAGAGAATTCGAAGCAGGCTCTGCACTAATGGTGCAGGGCCTTGACCTCCTGAACCACAAGATGATGACCTGAGCAGAAACCAAGACTTGGATGCTTAACCTACTGAGCCCTGTATCTGTACATTTTAACATTTGTTACATTTTACGGAGTTGAAAATATATTTATAAAATGTTTTAAATTAACTTCGTTCCTTTTGCTCAGATCTGGAAGAGGCAAAGAAAGGGGAGTTTTGTTACCTGGAGAAGTTCTGTCCAAAGGCATCAACCTGCCTTGCTCTTGGCCAGCCTCGCCCTCCAGCTGTGGCAGAGCCCCTTGGTCCCCTCCTGCAGGGCCGCCTGTGGCCTGGCCTGGGAAGCAGGGACAAGAAAGGGAGTTTGGTAACGTAGGCATTACAGCAGCAAGTCAGCCTTGCCGTAGTTAAGCAGTCCGGTGCTAAAGAGGGGCCCTGCTTGCCAACAGCAGGCCTGCTATGTTCTTTGTCTCCATCCGTGTTCCCTGCTAACAATGTTCTACCCTTACTTGGGACCTGAGACCTTGTCTTAGTTAATCTCCCTTGCAGCGTTATTTTATTTTATTTTTTAATAAATTATTCAACTTCTCTGCAGAACTGCTCTCCACCAACACCCCTGTCAGGACTCTCCCGTCACCACTGTGACTTTTTTTTTCTTTTAATATTTATTTTTGAGAGAGAGAGACATTGAGACAGAAGGAGGGAGAGAGAGAGAGAGAGAGAGAGAGAGAGAGACAGTGTGAGCATGGGAGGAGCACAGAGAGAGGGAGACACAGAATTGGAAGCAGGCTCCAGGCTCTGAGCTGTGAGCACAGAGCTCAATGTGGGGCTCGAACTCACAAACTGCAAGATCATGACCTGAACGGAAGTCGGACACTTAACGGACTGAGCCACCCAGGCGCCCCGCCACTGTGACATTTTAAAACAACATACAGACAAGTACGGAGAACACTCTTATTACAGCAGTTCTCAAACTTTAGTGTGCACGAGGGCCTCCTGGAGGCCTTCGTAAAGCACATACCAATAACTTCCGTTTCCAGAATTTCTGATTCTTTGGAGGAGCCTGAGAATTTGCATTTCTAACAAGTTTCCAAATGAAGTTGATGCAGCTGGTCTGGGGACCGTACTTTGAGAACCACTGGTTTACTATTTACACAGGCATCCACTACCCAGATTTAACAAATATGCTCATTTTGCTGTGTTTGCATTAGATCTTTCTTTTGGTTCTTAAATGAGAAATGAAGTGTTCTAGATCCAATTGATGGCCTCTCTCTTGCTCTCTCTCCCCTGTTTCTTCTTTTTCCTGATGATAACTAGTGTCTGTAGGGCCTATATTCTCTGGATACAGTGCACTGGCACTTGGCTGAACTTCCTGCCATTTGAAGTGGGATCTGCTTCCCCTTCTTCAGCTTGACTTCTTAATTTCCATCTCACAGGGTCTCTCATTCTATCCCATCTTCTACTCTTACTTTTTCTGTCCCTGCTGGGTCACAGGATGTAACAGAATTTACATTAAACTTTCATTAGGAGAAATTGAATTAGGTTTTTACAGTGAGGAAGCCTGCTCTTACCAGGCACAAGGTGTTCCCTTTAAGTGAACTTTAAGTTTTAGGTGAGGAGAACATAGATCAGGAACGGGGCACCTGTGAGGGCTCTTCCTAAGTAGACTAAATAGATGGAACCGAGGGATAGTAATGTAGAAGTCTGAAAGCCTTGATACTTACAAGCAGATTCACCCCAGGTTCTGCTCCCAAGCAATACTTTGCACTGAGGAAATCAACTATCAAGCTTACTAATTAAGGGTTCTCGACTGGGCTAAGACAGCACCATAAGTATCAGGTTTTACATGGGTTAAATGCAGGAATTTTCTAATATGGTTCTCCTAATGTTTGTCTAAGTGGCAACTTAAAACCATACAAAATCAAAATGATCTAATCAGCTGAAGGTACTCAAAACTGCCTAGGAATTTTATTTTCATTCTTCAATCACTTCTGCCTTATTTTATAGAATGGATGTGAACCGATATATAATTTGACATGTACTGGTGCAGTTAAAGCACGTCCCTTAAACATAAGTGGAAAGAACGCCGCTCTCCAGGTCCTCTTCTCATTGTTTGTTCTCTACCCATTCTGTCTTAACATTTTTGCTGAACTTTCTGGTAAGCATTGCCCTCCCTCCTCTGCTCTCCTTTCCTTCCATACAGGTGAGCTGACTGGCCCTCTTACCGAGCATGGTAACTGTGAGCTGCTGGGGCTGCATCAGAATCTCTATCCACCATTTCTTTTTCTCTTTACTAAGAAAACAGGTTTAAACCTAGTTCTCAACAAACCCCCATCCAGCTTAGCTCTGTCTGGCCTGAGTTGTGGTTCTGTTGGCTTAGTGAGGAGAGAAGTTCCCCTCCATTCCCATGCCTCTCCAAATGACCAGGAAATGATGCAGTCAGTCATATGTCCTGGATAGACACCTAAATGCCACAGGAATTTAAATGAGGGGAAAGTTAATTTGGATCTAACACTGAATTATTTTAATTAGTGTAAAATCTAACAGAAGCACTGTGTTTATTTAGCCATTCAAGTTACTCATATGTAACTATTCTTGTGAGATTAGCGTAATGTTTATGGTCCCGTATTTATACTGTGGTCATCAAACAGTGCTATCATTACTCCCTCAGATAACACAAAAAGAAGCATCAAAGCTGCAGATTAAGCAATAACATCAAAAACTCAAAATTAACTGAACACGCACACATGCACACTATTTCTCTCTTAAGGGCAACAAATTCTCATTAGGAACATTCAGAGAGAAGATTAGGGTTAGTTATTTGAAGTTGAACATTTTCAGTTCTTCCCTTATGCTATTACTAGTGCTATCATGATCGTCCCATAATAAAACATTGCATTTGTCAATTTGTTAATGTAAGAGGCTGAACATCTAGTAAGAAAAAGAAGAACATATAGAATTTTCTACTTAAGGATTTAAAGTTTCTTCAAAATGATGAAAATATTTTAGGCTAGTTTGAAGAAAGAAATGCTGGAAATTCAGTTTTTAAAAACAGATGTCATGCATGAGAATTTTTCTCCTTTTTTTCTCCTTTTTAAACCTAGGGACTGAGCCATATAGAGAGTTAGAAATTCAAAAGCTCAGTGACAAGAACGAAATGCCAGTATATGTTTATGATGGCACTGTTTTCCTCTGCATTGAATCAGGTTATTAATATTCGTGTTTTTTCCAACAAGATAATCTTACCATGTGGCCATCTATCCTGAGTGAGTTATCATAAATAAAACAGAAGTAAATGACTGCAGTAAACACAGACACCTATAAAACATCCAATGCTGGGGAAATGCAAAATGCTCCAGTGGTTAGGCTACTAATCTTTTGATGTAGGGATCTCAACCCATAGGCCAATGGAATCTAATTTAATATACTTTACTGCCTTGCAGAGTTAGGCATATATTGCTACAATCAATAAACTGCATCACTTTGCCTGCAGGACAGGTTTGAAATTCTGTGTCTTCATATTATGTTACATTCACTAATGAGATACAGCTTTGTTGCCAGCATGACTAAGGTCATCACTTTCTCTCTTTTTTACTGTCCAGAGTGAAATAAGAGCACTTTCTTAAATTTTATTTATTTTTTTTTAAATTTTTTTAATGTTTTATTTATTTCTAGGAGAGAGAGAGACAGCGTGAGCAGGGGAGGGTCAGAGAGAGAGGGAGACACAGACTCTGAAACAGGCTCCAGGCTCTGAGCTGGCAGTCAGCACAGAGCCCGACGCGGGGCTCGAACCCACGAACCGTGAGATCATGACCCAAGCAAAAGTCGGAAGCTCAACCGACTAAGCCACCCAGGTGCCCCAAATTTTAATCAAATATTTCTTACAATTTGAGAAATATATTTATATTGTGAATCCTAGTTTATAAAACAGGAAATCTCCAATTTAGTTCATCATCTGGCACTAAGTTGTTTCTCTTAAGTAGTCCAGAAGCTTCAGATTGCTCTCTCCTTCCTCTTCTTCCTCAAATCCTAATTTCAGCTGATTTGTTAAGACATATGATTCTCATTTGTATGGCATATTGTAAATGTAGTATTTGATAACCTGAAAATATGTGTATTGGTGCTTCTGATTTTTTTTTTTTTTATTTTTCTGGTTTTCTGTACTACAACCAAAGCATACTTTCTCAAAGTCAGTATCTGGAGTTACTTAGTGCATATCACACCATAAACCCTGTCCTTGGATATTCAACGAGAAGAATGAACATACAAATCAAATTGGAAACTGGTGTGTGTATAGAAATAGATCGCTGCTGCCTAGGAAGGCATTCCTAGCTCTCGAAAGTAGCTGAGAGAAAGGGAAGCAAGGACGGGGAGACATTCCAGGAGAGGTAGTAATACCGTGAGCAAAGGCTTTTGACATTACGTCTGTGGGAAGAATGATGGACAGTCAGAATGGCTGGACCTTTAGGCATGTGGACAAAAGAGGTGGGCATCATCTGCCAGGACACTTTAGAGCCAGATCAGAGAGGTCTGAGCAAATGAGACTGGAGTTGGCAGCAATGAGAAACCAGGGGAATTTGGCAAAGGCCAGTAACACAAAGTGGTGCTTAAGAAGATTAATCTAGTGGCAGATTGTTTCAGGACCTCATTCTGAGATTTAATAACAAGCAAGAAATTCTGTTAGAATTAACCTATCCTTCCTTTTCCTCATATCCAGTCCTTATTGGAGGTGATGAGCAGTTGGTTAATACCTTCTGAAAATAACCCCTTTTCAGGCTTGAAGAGGATGTCTCACTTAAAATTATAGAATATGAATCGAGGCATAAAGGTGCCTTCACACAATTTAGCCAACCCCTCTGGAGAGGAAGTGGGCATTTGCCCATCAAGTCAGTGGTGGTCCCAGAAATCCTGATGCCTAACCATTTGTTATTTTTCTTACTTTGAGTCTCAGAGTCTCTGACAAGTCCATTTTTTCTCTCTCCTATCTCCCTGAATCGATGGTCTTGGCTTTTAGCTGAAGGCCCTTTGAATACTCCAAACTGGAGTGTCACTCCGTCTCTGAGATTCCTTCTGCCTTGCTTTCTTCTGGAACACCTTTCTTTCGAGTTAAACCATAGCTGTCCCAGAAAACTTTCCCGAATAGGCCCAATTAAATCCAATTATTCCTGGATTTTGTGTCCTCTCAGCTCTTAGTAATGAAAGCATTTTCATTTTTCTGGCGTTTTGAGTTGTGCTTAAGTTCCTTGAGTTTGAGTTCCTTGAGTTCTATACAGTGGACAATTTTGAAGATATAAGGTTATTTCTTTAACTGCCAATAGTTAGTCACCTAAGCTGAGTTTTTTTTTTCAAATTGTTTTTCAAAGATAAATTTTCTGTAATGATATATTACCTATTTGTTCTGCCTTTATTTCCAAGTCTACTGAATATAAATTAACTTGTTCTTGATGCTAAGGCTCCATCCATCATTAAAAAACCTTAATCCTTCTGTCCAAACTTCTCCTATAGTCTTTCCCACTTCATGTATTGGCAATACCATACTTGCAGTTGCTCAAGAAAAAATGTGGAGTCATCTTTCACTCCTCCCTGTCTCTCCCTTTCCACATCCATCCTAAGAGTAAATCCTGTTGGCTCTACCTCCAACATATATCCAGAATCTGAACTATTCTTACTCTACTCTTTCCATCCAGATCAAGCCCCCATCATCTCTTACCTCCTGGATGGTTGCAACAACCTTCTAACTAGTCTTCCTGCTTGCTTGCTTGCTTGCACCCTGCATCCCTCTCACCACAGTCAGCTCCCAACATGGCAGGCAAAGTGATCCCATCAAAGGGAGTTAGTTCATGGTGCATGGTCACTAGACTTATCATGGTGATTACTTCATAATGCATATAAATGTTGAATCACTATGTTGTACACCTGAAATTAACCTAACACTGTATGTCAGCTACACTTCAATGAAAAAAAAAAGGAACAAAGGGAGTTAGTTCATGTCACCCCACTCCTGAAAGTCCTGTGATGTCTTCCTCACTCTCAAGAATAAAAACTGAAGTCTGTACAATATTCTGACTATGACTGGATAAGATGGTTCTGGTAAAGTGCATCCATTTTCCTTTAAAAAAAAATTTTTTTAATGTTTATTTACTTTGTTTGAGAGGCAGAGAAAGACAGAATGTGAATGGGGGAGGGGCAGAGAGAGGGTGACACAGAATCCGAAGCCGGCTCCGGGCTCTGGGCTGTCAGCACAGAGCCCAACGCAGGACCTGAACCACTAACCATGAGATCATGACCTGAGCCAAAATCAGACGCTGAACTGACTGATCCACCCAGGCACCCCAAGTGCATCCATTTTCTAACTTGTATTTTCATTTGTTCAGAAACTGTTTTGCATATTCAAGATTTAAGACTGTGTTCCAGAGTGGAGATCGTTAGATAAGTGATGGCTTAATAAAGCGTAACTGTGTATTAATTTGCACTTGATATATTGCTTTGTAGAAATGTTTGTCATTTTGTTTTTTACTCTCTCCCTCTGTAGCCAATTTTTCATGTAACCCTGTACCTCCCCCGATACTGCTCTTCACACAATGAATGTTGCTTATTGCCTCTGCTTACAAACAGACCTCACACTTTGGAAAAGTAAAAATGAACACAGAATCAATGATTCAGTGCACAGTAAAATGCCTGGACTTTTATCCATTTGAAAAGCTGTTTATACTTTTACTTTTCCATTATTGCTAAATCACCCAAACCAGAACTGAGGAGCTGTTTCCTCTCGGTCGACACCACAGCTTATCTCATTTCTAGCACCAGGAACTTGGTTGGCAAGTGGTCATGCTGTGCAAATGTGGAGGGATCACCCCTGTGCAAATTGCAGATAATTTCCTGCTACTTAAATACCACAAAGCAATCTCCAGCCTAAAAACCATGTTATGTCAAAGAAATGTAAAATCCATACACACTGTAAGTCTAGAGTATTCTTCCAGAAAAAGGGGGCTAAATTGTGTAACAACAAAAACAACAAAAGATCCACTTGAGGCTGTTTGTATGTGTATGTGTAAAGGCGAGGGAGAGAGAGAGAGAGAGAGAGAGAAAGGAAGAAGAGAGAGAGAGAGAGAGCCCTATGGTACAATGGGAAAAGCCTGACACTAGAAATGAAGAATTCTAGTTTTTAATCTTGACTTTGATATTAACTTGCTGTAGCATCTGAAGGATATCCCAGTCTCTTTCCCCTCATGTCCTCAACTATAAAAATCAGTGAATTGGACCAAATTAGTGATAGGAAGTATGTGTGTACTCCTCACACTCATGTCCATAATAGGTATAACTTGCCTGCTAAACAAAGATTTATCATCTTAATTACTGTTAATCTAACAGTCCATAAGTCACTACTAAGCAATTGAAGATGGCATATGAAATAAAAACTACTTGCCTTTATTAATCTTTAAGGCCTCTGACTCTATTATTCTTCATCATAGGAATGATGGTTTTCCATGTTAGTTACCAAGACTTAGTCAAGATAAACAAATTACTTCAAAATTTATTGCCAACCAAATACATAATATCAATAATAAATACTACTTATTGAGTATTATGTGTTAATTCATAGATTTTTAGCACATCCATAAATCTATCTGTTACATACATTTGAATAACAGAACAACATTTTAAGATGGGCGTTTTTATCTTAATTAGGAAATCAAAGCTCAGAGAGGCTCAGTAACCTGCTCATAATTACACTCCTAAATTTAAAGTGTTTTTAAATTTATAATTTCTTTCAATAAGAGTGGAAACTTGACAACACACTGTATTGGCCAGGTACTAGGAGAAAAGAACCTTTATTCACTGCTCCTAAGAACACAAAATGTTATATAACCCCAAGAAGGAAAATTTGTCAACATCTAACAAAACTGTGTACGTATTTGTTTAAAGGCCCAGAAACTTCACTCCTTGGAACTTACCCTTAATACACCTGCATAAATTCAAAACAACATGTGCACAAGTTTATTCATTGTGGCATTATTTGTAGTAGCAAAATATTGTGACAACCTAAATGTCATCCATAAAAGTTTAGTTCAATAAACAATAGAGTGATAGAAGCTATAAAAAGAATGAGAAGGAGTGCTGGGTGGCTCAGTCGGTTAAGCATCCCACTTCCGCTCACAGTTGGTGAGTTTGAGCCCTGCATCGGTCTCTGTGTTGACAGCTCAGAGCCTGGAGCCTGCTTCAGATTCTATGTCTCCCTCTCTCTCTGCCCCTCTCCCACTTGCACGCTGTCTCTCTCTCTCTCAAAAATAAATAAACTTTAAAAACATTTTTTAGGGGCGCCTCGGTGGCTCAGTCGGTTGAGCGTCCATGATCTCACAGTTCATGGGTTCGAGCCCCCGTTCTGCTCTGTGCTGACAGCTAGCTCACAGCCTGGAGCCTGCTTCAGAGTCTGTGTCTCTCTCTGACCTTCCCCTGCTCATGCTGTCTCTCTCTCTCTCTCTCTCTCAAAGATAAATAAAACATTAAAGTAATTAAAACATGTTTTAAATTTAAAAAATGAGAAAAATCTGCATAAAGTGATATGGAGTCATTTTCCAGGATATAATGTTAAGTGAAAAAAGCAAAAGACAAAAAAGATGTGTATAGTATGCTACATTTTGTGCAAAAAGAAGGTGAACTAAGAATATACATGAATATCTATCTATCTGTCAATCATCTGTCAATTATTTATCTATTTATCTATCAGCTATCAACTATATCCCTAACTATAGTGGGAACAAGATAGAGGGGATTTGGAGAGACTTAGCCAGTATAGCTTTTTATATTGTCTTCACTTGTGAAACATGTCAATGTTATATATTTTCAAAAAATAAAACTTAAAAAGAAAGTGTGAAAAATCAAACACAAAATGAAATACAAATATTAACAAGTAATTTTAGCAGTATGAGAAATTATCCATAGAGAAAAATTAATTCAAGAGACTTTTAAGCATACTTTCTAGGCTGTATACCTCTGTAGGATATATAAGGACATGGCAAATACATGTCCTTTTATATTTTACTTACTAGGTTTGTTATTGGCAGTAGTATTGGTGTTATAACTCTGAAACTATTTTTGTGTATGTTGGATAGAACTAATTTAGTAAATATTTTGACACTGTTGGAAATATCAGTTGATTTTCACTGAGGGAGCAAGGTATACAAAGAAGAAGATAAAGAAAAAGAAACATATAGTGTTGAATTTCAATTGGGCATATTAGTATGAACTCATAATTTTGTTTTAAGATGCATAATATATGTAGTTATAGACATATATGCACACATTAAAAATGTATAGACATATACACACATGTATATCTATACTCTTTTTCAGTTTGAACAGGCTTAGAAGAAACAACATCCCTGCTGTAATTGTATCCAGAATCTAGATCTTAATTTCTAAAACTATTTCCCATTAAAAGGAACCTGGTCTCCTTGGAGAAATGGATGATTCCAGGTGTGAGGCAAGAAAAGTACAAGCACAAGGTGAGCCTAGAACATCTTGTGCCAGGAAGCAGCGAAGTGCTCAGAGACTAATGGGGCCATGTCAAAAGGACTCAGGAGCCAGCCTGAAGTGCCACCCGCTGACCAAATTTGTGACAATTTCATCATCAAAAAGAAAAATGATAATAATGGACTATAACATACCGAATTTAAAAAAGAGATAACAAATTTACATGATATAAGAGAGGGAGGAGGAGACAGAGAAAGGGATAGCTTTTCTTTGTAGTAAAATGATAGCTAATAAACATAGAAGGAAGGATAAGATTAGAAAATCACCTTTTTATAACACACAACATAATAGCTGATACAGGCATCAATTACTAATAAACAGTTAAGCCATGAGGTACAGATTTACTGTGACACAGCATGTTTACATGATCTCAAAGGATTTTGAGTGTATCTGTGTGTGTGTGTATGTGTGTGTGTGTGTGTGTGTGTGTGTGTGTGTGTAGGAAGATGTTGACAATGAATCTAGATGAGGAGTATTCTAGGGTGTTTCTGTTCCATTCTTTCAACTTATCTGTGGGTTTGAAATTTTTCAAAATAAAAAAAACATATTTAAAAATCATACTGCTAGTAAGCACTCAAACATGAGCTTGAATTCAGGTCCTGATGTAATGACAAGCCTTGTTCTTTCCTTTAAGCCTCACAGTGTCTATTTGCTTAACTAGGTCAGAGACAAATAAGATACCTTTGTTTTTCAAGTTGGTGATTATTGGAACTTCTAAATATGAGCCCTAGGAAACTCAAGCCTTTAAATATGTTGGTTAGGTAATAAACTACTTTTTGCCACCTCAGGATACATTTCCTAATTTTATATTTAATGGGTACTTTTAAGAGGAGGACTCACTGTGCTTTGGGGCCCTGTTATTTGTGTATGTACTAAAAATGCATCTGTTGTAATTCTGTCTTTCTGATTAATGTCTCTAGAAAACACCCATTAGTCTAACCGTTCCAGCTAAATGCTCATAGGTTTGTCTACTGGTTGATGGATAGGAATAAAAAAAAATTTAATTGTATCCATATCCACATTTAAGAGCTTATATCCACATGTAAAAATGCTGAAAAGCAGATACCTTAGATTCAGCATGTAAATGGAATTCGTAAATGAAATTTGAGTACAATAGGAAAAATTGGCACTGAAAAGTCTTCAGTCTTGTATCTAGCCATGGCTTCAGATAGGCACAGTACAAAATTAAAACCTGCAATCAGCCTTAGGTCTGCCAGGTAAAATATAGAGTGGATGCCCAGTTAAATGGGACTTTCTGATAATGAATACTTTTTAATAGAAGAATGTGCCAAATATCACAGGACACATACTCACACTAAAAGAAATTATTGTTTTTCACACACACACACACACACACACACACACACACCACTTATTTTGGTTAATGTTGTTCTTCCATTTCTAAGGGGAGTGGGAGATATAGGCCCCCAAATACGGAATAAAAAAGTTGTAGGGATCAAAGACACAGCACAGGGAACACAGTTAATGGCATTGCAGCAGTGCTGTAAAAATATATAATAAATTCAATCTTGTGCTATTTTTAAAATTTGAGTATAGTTGACACATGATGTTACACTAGTTACAGGTATCCAACATAGAGATTCAACACCTTCTGGAATATAAGTATATGAAAATGTATTTAAATTTTCGTTATAATTTAAATTTTTATCATTAAAACTTATTAGTAACATTTTACGAGTTTGGCATGATAGTGCAGAGGCTAATTCTTTTTCGGCACTGGGAAATTATACTAGACATTTTAATACCAAATAGTTTCATTCTTCCAACTGAAGTTAGTGTAGGAACAAAAGACTTTTTGGCCAGCTCTGGCAGTATAAGTTCCTGTTAATGGTGCTGTGGGCACTGCACTATTAATTTTGCTTTCTTCGTTAATAGCAACTAAAATGAAGATATCTTCTCTCCCTCTCCTGGACTTGGAGATTTGGTCAGTGGCAATGGTACACCCTCAACAAAGCAATCCCACGAAGTCTGTGTACAGACTTCAGATTGTTACCCTTACTTACATTTTTTATTCTTAATATATTCACTTGAGAAAAAAATTGTCATTAAATGTTGAATCTAGAAATGTAGCATTAGAAAGACAAAATTGGCTTTCAGGATCATAAAATTACCTCTGAGTTTTCATCTCATCTGTTTTACTTTATGCACATCAATTTCAGAAACCTCCCTGAGGTAGAATAATAAATGGCACTGAAATGTATTGGTTTCTCAGCTTCCACAATACTAAGGCCCAAGCTAAAACCTGTTATATCCTCATATAAAACTAATAACAGTGAAACTTTGTATGCTATTACCTATTAAAATGATTAAAATTAAGAAACTATTTTTTTAATATTTTTTATTTATTTCTAGGAAAGAGAGAGAGAGAGAGAGACAGCGTGAGCAGGGGAGGGTCAGAGAGAGGGAGACACAGACTCTGAAATAGGCTCCAGGCTCTGAGCTGGCAGTCAGCACAGAGCCCGACGCGGGGCTCGAACCCACGAACCGCGAGATCATGGCCTAAGTGAAAGTCGGACGCTTAACCGACTAAGCCACCCAGGCGCCCCAAGAAACTATTTTTAGAAGTTAACCTGAGTCACGTATTTACTTTATTTGTAAAAATAGGCTTTTAATTTTTAAGTGACATAATTACTTTTAATTACTTTTTTAAAAAGTATTGCCTTTATAGTCTCAATCCTGAAAATATTTGTACTGTCTTTATTATAGTGATTGAGTTAGTCCTAACAGCAACATTGACATGCCAGCAGTGGGCTATTTATCACAAGATCAGTAACTAAAATTTATTTCTAAACCAGAGTTTACAGTATTAGGTGAGCAAACATGATTTTCTATAAACACATTCTAACAAATCTGTTACTATAGCAAACTACCCTAGTTCTCCCGGTCTCTAGGTCATGGCTTAACCACCTCTGGGATGATTAAACCAAACTGTTCACTATTATCAGAATGCTCCCTGCCGTTTGTTGTAATTAGACTTAAACAGAAACTCAGTTTTATGTTGGCAAGATATATGATGAGAATAAATCTGACAAAAAAGTATCTTCACCTTAACTTGACTAATGTTTATTTTCTTAATGCCCTTAAGGTAAATGTTTTGAAATTATTTTCAATTTTTACATTTATTCATATTACAAGAGGTAATGGCTAGTTCAGCAATTTGCATTCATTTTCATAGCATCTCTCTTACTTTCAAGGTTCTTCACTAAATTGCCATTTAATCAAGAATGAAATAAAAATAAATGGTAATTACCATTTTCTATTTCCACTTGTGATATCTATTTCATACCTTTATTTTCAAACTTCCTGAATTATTTTTATCTCTCTTATAAACATCTTGCAGTTGGATTTATCTCACACAGTCTTAGAGTCTTTTTCTTAATAAGTTACTTACATTCATATTGCGATTGGCTGATTGTGTTGAGAATCATTTTGCCAATTTTCTTACGTGCTTGTTATTTACCATGATTTCTAGTTAGTTCTTCCTGACCCTCCCCACCTTCTTGCATCTTCTTGTACTGATTTAGTTTTCTCTGATTTAACTTTTTGTTCCATATGTTTGAAATTGTCAACATGATCTATATAATATACTCGACAGAAATAGAGATCACACATTTTAAAGCCTGATTATTAATCAGAAAATAATAGATGTGTATCAGAAAAAATAGAACTGAAGAATGAATTAATGAGCTTAAGAGCAAGACAAAAAATTCTCCCAGAATGCAGCAAAAGGCTAAAAAGATGGTAAATCTGAACAAAAAGAAAAAGTTAAGACTTCTTCTGATATCATTATGCATCAGCACAGAGAAGGGTGCTTTATATATTATAGCCAAGATCCAAACATTCCAACTTTTGGTCCAGTTGGCATTTCAGGACGGAAGAGGGAGGCAATAGTCAAAGAGTCAGCAAAAGAGCTTCCCGGTTCTCATGCTAAAAGAACCCATCAAGTACCAAGTAGATGTTTTTTTTAGTTCCAAAAATAACACAGAATACCACAACCACCAAGAACAAAATCTTTGTATCTAGACAGATTATATTGAAATTTTAGAGCATCAACAAACAAAAGAAAATCCTAACATTCAGAGACAATATCTTAAAGAGGGACTAGAAGAAGATTGGTATCAGCTTTCCCATCAGCAACATGAAATGAAATAGATCAAGGAAACATTTTATCTGACTATTATAATCTTGATACCAAAACCAGACATAAAAAGCATAAAAAAGACAAATAAAGCCCAATGACACTTATGAACACAGATGCAAAAAAATTGCAAGCAAAATACCGCTGAAACCAAATCGAAGTAATAGATCATGAGCAAGATGAATTTATCCCAGGAATGCAATAATTATTTGGCATTAAAAAAAAGCAAATGCAATTCACCAGAGTAGTAAAGGAAAGCATTATTTAATTATCTTCATAGATAAGAAACATTTTTAACAAATTAAAAATAATGTTTGAAAGTGTTAGCAAAATAAAAATAAAAGGAAACTCCTTAAAAGTATTAAACAAAAACCTATCTGAAACATTAGCCTAAATTATAAAATGTTAGGCATATACCTTCTAAAATAAGAAACAAGACAAATATGTTCACCCTCACTGCTTCTTCTCAACACTGTATTTTAGATGAGGACAAAAAGAAAGTGGAAGCTATTAGAAAAGTGTAAAAATGGGGGGGAAATTTATCTTAAAATTAATAAATCTTTTACGGTTTGCTTCCCTTTTTTCCCCCTTCTCCTATGTTCAGCTGTTTTGTTCTTAAATTCCACATATGAGGGAAATTGTATGATATTGTCTTTCTCTAACTGGCTTATTTGTTTAGCATAACACACTCTAGCNATATTTCTTTATATATTCATCAGTTGATGGACACTTGGGCTCTCTCCATAGTTTGGCTATTGTTGATAATGCAGCTATAAACGTCAAGGTGCATATGCCCTTTCAAATCAGTATTTTTGTATCCTCTGGGTAAATACCTAGTAGTGCAATTGCTGAATCATAGGCTAGTTCTATTTCTAATGTTTTGAGGAACCTCCATACTATAAAGTTAGGACCTCTTCTAATATTGTTATATATCAGTACAGGGAAGATTCACAACGATACAGAAACTTGCTATGTGCTAGAGGTGGCATTGCATGCCGATAAGGGCTATTCAATAAATACTGAGACAGTAAGTAATCTGTATGGAAAAAGTGAAATAGAATTTTCTGTATTATACCATACACAAACCATCAGCATGAGATCAAAGATACAAAACAGAATTTTTAGAAAAAATATAGCAGGATATCATTATGCTCTTTAGAATAGATTTTTAAAAATAAAACAAAGAAAAGCATTAACCACAAAAGGTTGTTAGATGGATAAATTTGACTACATTAACAGTAAGCATGTTTCTTCATCCAAAAAAAATCATGAAGTTGTTTTTAAAAACCATAAACAGTATTTGTGACACATATAACCAACAAGGGATTGATATCCAAAGACCTGTCTACAAAACACTCTTAAAAACCCCAAGCAATCAAATAGAAGAACAAGGAAAAGACATGAATAGGCATTTCAAAAAAACAGAAAATGTGAAAACTATTTGAACACATGAAAAGATGCTTAATATCTTGGGTAATAAAGAAAAATGCAAGTTCATTGCATAAGAAATATATTTATTATCCCCTACATATAGACTAGTGCAAAACTTCTCCAAGTTTGGAGAAAATGTAGAATAATGGAAACTTTTATACCTTGCTGTACGAGTTTGAATTGGGACAATCCCTTAGGGAAAATGGGCATTATCTAAGGTTGCAGATATGCATACTTCATGAGCAAAGAATGCTAGGAGAAGATACATACTTTAGGGGAATCTCTTGTACGTAAACACTAGTACATATATACAAAAATGTTTCTAAAACTGCTGCTACTAATAGCAAAAATAAAAAAGAAGAAGAAGAAGAAAAAGAGTGAGGGAGGGACAATCCACAAATGTGAATCACACAAACACAAATGTCAATCAATAGAAAAATGGATAAATAAAGTAAGGCATATCCACACAACAGGATATGGGAAATGGGAAAAAATTAACAAACTGCCATTCTTTGCAAAAGTATAACCATAGGAGAAAAAACATAACCGTTAGGCGTCCAGCTCTTCATTTCCACTCAAGTCACCATCTCATTTCGTGGGTTTGAGCCCTGTGTGGGGCTGCACAATGACAGTGAGAAGCCTGCTTGGAGTTCTCTCTTTCCCTCTCTGCCTGTCCCTCCCCCACTCATGCTGTCTGTCTCTCAAAATCAGAGCTTAAAAAAAGAAAAGATAACTGTAAAAAACAGTAAACCATAGAAAACTATTTATAGTACAGTCTTATTTTTATAAAGTCCGAAAACTAGCAAAATTAAATAATGTGTTGCTTAGAGATGTATACATCAATGGTAAAACTACGAGGAAAATGCAAAGGAATGCTAAAGACAATGGGAGTAGCAGGGATGGGAGGAGAAAGAGATGGGGTGTGGGAAAGAGGAACATGCATGCAGCTTCAATATTCTTAGGTCGGGTGCTGGTTTAGGTGTCTTAGTTTTGTTAATAATTTATCACTTACTTTATTCTTTATATTTTTCATTATTTTACTATAATTCCTACAAACTAAATATTACACACATTATTTTCTTTTGTACAGATACACATATAAATATGTGTACATGTATACATATATTATGTACAAAAGAAAATACATGTGAATATATATGAAATGCCATATGAATAAATATATTTTTTAACGGTTCTGAGGGAAAATGGCATTGAACACAGAATTCTATACCCCAAATGATCATGTAAGTAAAGATGAAATAATGACATTTCCAGACATGTTAAAGACTCAGAAAATGTATCATTCACAGAACCTCCCTGGGAGAATTTCTGGAACATGTTCTCCAGGAAAAAGAAAAGTGAAAAGAGGAGGAAGAATCATTGGGATCCAAAAAGCAACGTGAGCAAAGAAAGACATTAGTAAAAGGCCATTATCAAGTGTAAATAATAGGGAATGTGAAAGTTAATGATCTGCAACAAAATTTTCAGATCTGATCAATATAATAAATGGAAGAGAGGAGCGAGGGAGCAAAGTGAGGTAAAGTATGTTAACTTGGGTGTTTTGGGGGGATGGATGAGAGAGGATGTAAGTGTCAATGTTAATTCTATGTGTGTTGAAAATTTAAGGAAGAAAACACAAATGAATAGAATAGGATCTATAACTTTTTAAGTCACTGAAGGGAAAAAAATCAAAAGAAATTCAGTCTAACAAAAAGCAGGTAGGAAAAATTCACCCTGGCTTACAGTGACCTTCTTCTAAGAGCTCACAAATTGGACAGATGTATCCAATTTTGCTACTGAATAAAAATAATAACAATATTAATAATAATGTTTTTGATGAAAATAATAGAGTATATATTGTGGCAAGACATTGTGGTAAGTAGGGTTATGTAG
>NW_027531015.1:561615-636823 GCF_008692635.1 Crocuta crocuta | reverse complement strand
ATTTTGTTCTTTTTTTTTTTTTTTTTTTTACTTAATGCTTCCAATAACCCCATGGACTAGATTATATTCATATTACAGTTTCACAGATGAGAAACCAGAGCACAGAGATCAAATTGTATGCTAAAGATCACAAAGCTAGGAAGAGGCATACAAGGATTCTAATCCTGGACTGTTTGAGTCCCAAGCTTGGATTCTTAACCATTTACTATGTGTCGTTTTAACTTTCAACTGAAAATCGGACTTCATGTATTCTAGTCTCTTCCTTTCTTAGATATCACGAATTCATGACCTCCCACTTGTATTATGTATTATGTATTCCTTCTGCCATTTTCCAGCCTCTAATTTTTCTTCCTTAGAGCATACCTGGTATACCTAACACTCACTGTTAGATTAATCTTCTTAACAATATTACACTGTCGCTTCTCAGAGCATCTTGCACCAAGCCAGCTGGCTCTTCAAAAGCCTTCAAAAACTGCAACCATACCCATTATTATCTGACAGAAGTCATCCTCCTCTCTAGATCAGGACTCTCATTCTTTCTAAGGACCTGAATTTCCTGTTTGTTATTTCTGGCCAGTTTCACCACATCTTGCACCTCTCTTTTATCTACCCTGTGAAGTTGCATCTTTTCCCTGCATCTTTACAGTGCATGCTATTTCTCCATTCTCTAAATTCGTACTGAGTTTGTAAACCACTCTGTTCACTGTTTCTTGTGGTCTATCGTGGCAGGCTAAATGCATAGAATGGAGTCTTGAGTGTTCAGTCTAATCCCCTCATTTTACAGATGAGGAAATGAAAACACAGAAAACATCAGTGATTTCTCATGGTATCAACTAGTTGTCGATAAACAGACCCCCTGATCTGCTACCTTGTGCTCTTTCCTTTACACATATGACTCACTGATAATGGATTAAGTACTGTATTGACTAGAATTATTATTATTATTTTTAAAATTATTTGAGTATAGTTTTCTCACGGTTACATTAGTCTCAGGCATATTAACATAGCAATTCAACAAGTTTATACATTAGGCTGTGCTCACCACAGGTATAGGTATGAATGTCATTATTATTATTATTCTGTATTAGATTCTGTTGGTTTTACAAAAAACAGCCATTTCCCCCTTCTTTTATATTGACAGAACTTTTTTTCTGGTGATGCCTTTCCCATATGGTTTGGGTAAATAACACTTATTGATTAAGCCAATTATCATGGGTTCTATTCCTTTGCCAACGATTGGTTTAGAGTGGAATGTGATCCAATTTTGGCAAATGAAATGTGAGAATAATCTAATGAGGATTTTAGGAAAAGCTTCTTTGCTGACAGAATTCACAGAGCAAAAAAAGGCTTTTGCTTTTTTTTTTTTTTTTTTTGCCTCTGGTGGGTGAAGACAGAGTACCTAGACCTATTTGTCCATCTCCGATCATAAGGGAAGCTAGTAGATATGAGGATAGCTGAGTAGAAAGATGGAAAGAAAGGGTTCTACTACCTTAATTAAGGTAATGAATATTGTTTAAGCCATTTTTAACTGAGTTTATTATGATTTGCAACTGAAAGCGGCATGATGAACTGGATAACTTGGAGGCTCTCTTATGGCACATCTCATCCATTAGCAAATCATGTTGACTTTGTCGNCTACTATCTTAATTAAGGTAATGAATATTGTTTAAGCCATTTTTAACTGAGTTTATTATGATTTGCAATTGAAAGCGGCATGATGAACTGGATAACTTGGAGGCTCTCTTTCTTATGGCGCATCTCATCCATTAGCAAATCATGTTGACTTTGTCATTAAAAATATGCCCAGAGGCCAATTCCTTTCATCACTTGCTGCCAGCCTGGTCCCAGCAAAGATTATTTCTCTTTGCAAAGATTATTCCATAGTTTCCTCCTGCATTTTCTCCTGTTCCCCTTCAGTCACTTCACCACAAAATAGAGTGAGTGCTCCTTGTGAAAAATGAGTCAGATTATGTCACATATCTCCTTAATACTTTCCAGAACTTCCTATCTCACTTAGACTCAAACCCCACACCCCTAACATGGCCTTAAGGCTGTATAGGATCCAGCCCTTAGCTGCCCCTTGGTTCTTTCACTCTCTGTAAGCCATCAGGCCTTTTTGCAGGACCTTGGACACCCCAAGCATGAACTACAGAGCCTTCGTACCGGCTGTATCCTCTGCCTGACTCTCTTATCCCCCAGACATCTGCATGCCTCCTGGCTTCCAGGCCTTTGCTCATATATCTCATCAGTGAAGCCTTTCCCGAACATCCTATCAAAAATAGCACGACCTTCCCCTGACCCTATCACACTCTATTCCCTTCATTTTTCTTTGTTGTGCTTACCAGCTTCTGACATATTTTGACTTTGCTTATGTTTTTTATTATCTAGAATGCAATTACAGTGCAGTCCTGGAACAGCAGTGAGTATCAATTTTATTCCTGCTCTATCCCCTTGAGTGCCTGGCACATAGTAGGCACTCAACAAATATTTATTAGATGGAAGAATTCTTTAATGAGGGCATCCTAAATTACATGCATTTTATACTTGACTTTATATCAAAAATACTCATGGCAGATGTAGCAACTTGTTAAAATTGATTGAAGCTACAATTAATATCTGTGCCATTCACTTTATGTATATCATTCCTCAATAAATCAAGTAAAAAAATTAAAGTAGTGATGGTCCTACATTTAATTTTGACATTTAGTTTCTTAGGCTATATTAGGAACCTATGATTCTAGTTTTTAACATAGAATCTATATTAATTTTATCTTGTGCCATTTCTGCAAATTATAGAAAGAACACTAAAGCATTTCACATGCATATACAGACAAACAAGTTATATTATCATTTCTGTACCTCAAGAGTCTATGTTGGTGTCTTACACAGGGCTCAGTGGACTTAAACCAAATGATAAAAGAGAAAATGAAGGGTATGAACAAATGTCACCACCACATGCCTACTTCCCCATCCCAACCACAGCCTTTCATATTATTAAACAGATACTTAGAGCCTGGTGGAAGTTATTTGGGCATAGATTACCCTTGCCAGGACTGCCTCAAAAGCAATGGAGGATCACATCCCCAAAGAACTCCCTCCTAAACTCAAAGAATCCCTACAAAAGACATATTAGACACAGGTCTTGCTTTAACCCAGGACACCTGAGAAGATACTTTTCTAGCCATTTTAGGAAAGCTATTTTGTCCCAGGGTCCATTTGCCAAGAGGTCAGTATAAGCAAAGAACAGATGTAAAATCATTATGAGTTTCTTAATGACTACAAAATGGATGTTTACATATGGTGCTTAGTTTTTCATTTCCTTAGACAAAATGCAAAAATGTCCAGTCTGAAGACTGGCATTTGTGATCAGGGTCACATTGTCCCAGAAAGGCCCTGAGGCTGCCTACTACCTGTACCAGTACTGTTTTGTTTATTCTTGGCTTACCGAATCTGGTCCTGGACAGAACGTGCATTTAGTTGCATATTGCTGGATTAGAGTAGTTTGATGGTGCTAGGGTGAACTATGAGAAATATAAGAGGCAGTGAGTGAGAGCTCCAGGTGCAAGATAAAATGGGTCAGACTCTGATCTCACACACAGCACTTGAGACCACTGGGAGTGGTCTCTGGCCTTAGACTCTGGTCTTGTGTTCCTCAGTGCAGACACTGGCCGGAAGCACAGTCTATTATTGCAGTGGGCTAGAGAGCTTTAAAAAAAATTCTGCTGTACCTTTTTTTCTGGGGTTGAAACCATTTTTAGAAAGATTTTGCTTCTGAGTTTTTGAATATATTTAGAATCACATGAAGGCCTTACATAGATCCTTTAGCTGTATTAAAAAAAAATCACTGGTGGCAGCCCATGGGAAAAGATGGCATTGATAATTCACACTCGCATAAAGCAGCATTTTGAAATGTTTCTGTCTTTTATTTTCCTTTTTGTGTTTTGTTTTTAATATTTACATTTTTTTGCTTTGTTTTCTATTTTTTATCTGAGGAGAGGAGAGAATATTTCATTTTGTTTTTATGTCTTCTTTGAAACATACTGGTTCTTTAAGAATGTATTTCTTCATGATGACATATTATGAGTATTATTAGTAAAGCAGAGGGACAGTTAAGGAGAGTTATAGAAATAGAAATGTTTACTTATGACACATTTCTTATGCAATTCAGTTCATGCAACTCTCTTTTAAAAGTCATGTACATAGAAGCATTTTGCTTCACAAAAAGTTTAACCTAGGTACTGTGTATGTAGGATGATATGTATAAGAGAGTTTTGTGATATTAGCTGAACTTTTGCCCCTGTAATATATACTCTCCTCTTCATGAAGATCAAATTTTCATTGCTAATTGTGTGCCTATGTGTGTGTTTGGGAAGAAGGGCCAGGTGAAAGAAAAGTACCAGAGAAGAGAACAGAACAGAACAGAAGAGAACAGAAGAGAAGAGAAAGAAGAGAATAATAGCCTGTGTGTATATATATATATATATTTGCTTCTAGAGGAGAATCCCAGGGTGACAGCAAAAAGACCCAGAGAGGGAATATATGCATGAGATTCTTGGTACATGGCCCACCAACACCTTTACAGAAAGTTTCATAACTCACATGGCAGGCAAGCATTAGAAATATTTCTGTATCCTCAGCCTGTGATCTAACGTGATCTAGCCTCTGGGATCCTGAAAATTCTGCTGTAGTTTTTCTTTCTGGGGTACAGAGAATGAAGAAATGCACGGGCACTTGTGTGGCTCAGTTGGTTAAGCATCCGACTTCAGCTCAGGTCATGGTCTCACAGTTCATGGTCTCGAGCCCCACATCGGTCTCTGTGCTGACAGCTAGCTCAGAGCCTGGAGCCTGCTTCAGATTTTGTGTCTCCCTCTCTCTCTGACCCTCCCCTGCTCACACTGTCTCTCTCTCCCTCTCGGAAATAAATAAAACATTAAAAATTTTTTAAAAAGACAATGAAGAAATGCAGACATGAAGAAAGCATTTCAGTGGTGACCTGTATGTCCTTGATTTTGCCTTTTGCTGTGTCTTGGCATTGCAAAGGTCCCCAAACTGAGACCTGCCCCCTCCCCATATGAAGGTGAGGGGGTAAGGAACAATGAATTGACAGAGTTAAGGTGCTGCTATTTAAGAAGAATCAGGGGTTAAAATGCAAAGTTAATTGAATAACTAAAACTGAATGTAGTTAAAATTTTTGCACAATTGAGTTTGTGGCCTGAAGTTTATTCTTATTATATGTACTTTGATTTTTTTCAGTAAAATATCCTTGAAACAATTTCTTCTTAAGTGAGTTCTATTTAAATGCACATAAATATTAATTAGACAGTACATTCCATGAGGGCAGGAACCGTATTTTTCTCATTCTATGCTTCTCCCAGCACAAGAATACTGTCTGACACATAACAGTGTTCAATTCAATACTTGTTAACTTAATGAATAAACTCACTGTTTAAAGAGACAGTTTCATTAAAATGAATACAGTTTGTAAGGTGCCTGGGTGCCTCAATTGGTTAGGCATATGACTATTGGTTTTGGCTCAGATCATGATCTCACGGTTTGTGAGTTCAAGCCCCGAATCGGTCTCTGTGCTGGCAGAGCAGAGTCTGCTTGGGATTCTCTCTTTCTCCCTCTCTCTCTGCCCCTCCCAAGTGCTCTCGCTGTAGCTCTCAAATAAATAATTAAACTTTAAACAATTAAAAAAAATTTTTTTAATGTTTTATTTATTTCCGAGACAGAGAGATAGCATGAGCAGGGGAGAGTTAGAGAGAGGGGGAGACACAGAATCTGAAGCAGGCTCCAGGCTCTGAGCTAGCTGTCAGCACAGCCCACGCGGGGCTCGAACCCACGAACTGCAAGATCATGACCTGAGCTGAAGCCGGACGCTTAACTGACTGAGCCACCCAGGAGCCCCAAAACAATTTTTTTAATAATAAAATAAAATGAATACATTTTGTAAAGAAAACAATCGTTCTCAAATTTATTCAAATTCTATCCTCTTGATTGGATTTTTTTGATGAGACATGTTTATAGAAGTTTCTTTTTTTTTTGTATAACAGTGAGTAGTTATGGCAAAAAATGAACTGTGGGAAAGGTACATGGAAAACAATCACAAATATACATCATTGGTATTATAACTACGAAGTCAGTGTACTAGCACAACAATAGAAGTAGCATGAAAACTTCCAATAAATGCAGGGTGTCCAGGTGGCTCAGTCAGTTAGGCAACCAACTTTGGCTCAGGTCATGATCTTGCGGTTGGTGAGTTCGAGATCAGAGCCTGGAGCCTGCTTGGGTTTCTATGTCTCCTTCTCTCTCTGTCCCTCCCCCACTAGTCCTCTGTCTCTCTTTCTCTCAAAATTAAATTTAAAAAAATTATAAAAACTTACAATAAATGCATTTGTGGAACTTTAAAAAGTTTGATTTAAGGTTTTTGATTTGATTATTTTGGTGACAGTTTCAGAGATGGCAGTAGGGTGAGTGGTTTGGGAAATGTTTCAAGGCAAGGACCTTAACATAGAATAAGAAAAGAGTTCGAAAACAGTTGAATGTAGAGCTGTTAGTTTTTTCAAGACGTGTTTTGTAAACCAGAAATAGGCCCATACTGGTCCTCAATGACAGTTAATTTTGTGTGTCAACTTGACTGGACGAAAAGATACCCAGATAGCTGGTAGCATTAATTCTGGGTGCATCTGTGAGTGTGTCTCCACAAGAGACTAGCATTTGGATCAGTGGATTGAGTAAAGATCGCCCTCTTCTGTGTAAGCGGGCATCATCTAATCTTTGCAGACCTGAATAGAACAAAAAGGTGGAGTAAGGGTGAAGTTGTTCCCTCTGCTCTAGCTGGGAAATTCATCTTCCGCCTTCAGGTATCTGTAATCCTGGTTCCCAGGCTTTTGGTCTCAGACCAGCACTTATATACCCTCCAACTCTGAATTCCCAGGTTTTGAGGCTCAGATTGAACTATACTACCAGCATTCCTGATTCTCCAGCTTGCAGTGGGCAGATCTTGGGACTTCTCAGCTTCTGTAACCATATGAGTCAGTTCCTATAATAAATCTCCTCACATATATATGTACATATCTTTTTTTTAATGTTTATTTATTTTCAAGAGAAAGAGAGAAGGAGAGAGTTCAAGCAGGGAAGGTACAGAGAAAGAGGGAGATTGGGAATCCCAAGCTGTCAGCACAGAGCCCCGTGTGGGGCTTGAACCCACACACATGAGATCATGACCTGAGCTGAAGTCAGAAGCTCAACCGACTGAGCCACCCAGGCGCCCCTGTATATGTCTTATTGGTTCTGTTTCTCTGGAGAACCTTGACTAATACATCCTGTTAATACTTCCAATGACTTATTTGTGTACTGTGCTAAGCCCAGTCATTAGTGTAACTGTTTAAATCAGTTTTAGTGAGGCTGCATGACTCACCCAAGGCTATACCACTAATAGGCTATAATGCCAGGACCCAAAGTTAGGCCATTTTCCTCCAGAGCTTTTATCAACCTGACATTAATCTGACATAGCAGCTTACATGTTCCATTGTGACATGACATTTTAGGAAAATTCTCATTTTGACTTAAAATCATACTTTAAAAGTATGGCCCTAAGTAATAAGTGTAATCACTTCTGATCTGGAATGACTTGCAGTTTTCAGCTGTGTCAGCTCACCAAAGCTGATTGCACACATCTTTTTCCAGCTCCGTATATCAGTAAGATCATGGCCGTAGCTTGACATGTATTGTAGGCGAGTATTTACCACAGCAATCAGCAAATGCTAGAAATCAGGTTTTCTCAAACAAAATTTTTTTTCTCAGAAAGCTGGTTTTAAACATTTACCAGCACACTGCTGGACCTACATCTATTTGTGAACCTATTTCATGCATATTCATTCTTCTTTTGTAAAAATTATCCCGGAATTCTAAGTGAAAAAGTTAATGATTAATATTGACAAAATACCGGTGCCAGTTTATAGCCACTGTTTTTTTGCTTTAGAATTAGTTTTAACTCATACAGGTTCAAAGAAGTTAGGGAGATTATACCGATTAGTGTGTTCACAAATAGCTTAGAGAGCTTATGCCTCATCTCATTCACCTTCACCACTTCCCCTCACCCCTCCACTTATATTTAGTGCCAACTGCCAACAAGATCTGACACTTCTGGCAGGTTGGCCTTTAGCAGCCTCTTGATTCAGCATCTTGTATTCATCCATCATGCTCTGGGGACATTACTAACGAGGCCCTAATGAAGTGTCAATAATGTCACCTTCTTTGGAGAGATAGTAAAAGAGGTGCATCAGAATCCTTGTGCTTTGATATCTTAGAATAAAGGAAATAGATATTGTGGGACATATGAAACTTTTAAATATTATTGATTTAGTGGAATAATGGAATAGAATAATTCATAAGAAAATCCATACCTTAAAAGAGAACAGCTGACCCAACAAATAGAAGACTTAAATGAATGGTAATGTCAGTGGGGTACCTAAAAGTTAAAAATACACCTTAATTGGCTCTTACAGGAATTAGTTTATAGTTTGCTGAACAGACAAGATATCTTTAACCATTTGTAACTATTTTATAACTCAATCACTTTTAATTAACAAATAGCAATATTAGGGCATTATCCTGAGCTTACGTGGTTTCGTACAATTTTAACTACTTTTGAAAGAACATATAGATCTGCAAAGTCATGGACAGTCTTCTGAGCTGAATGAGCCATCAGAACTGACACACCTGGTGACCACTGCCCAATGGTCCTGTGACCTGGGAATCTAAAAACATACATGCCTTCAAGCAATTCTCTTATCCCTCAAGGATTCAATTGTCAAGAAAGCAGTGAATTTGTGTTTAACTTAGTTGGACAAGAAAGCATCCAGTACTCTCTCTACAGTTTGCCCAGAGACAATTCCATCTGAATGTTACCTGTCATTTTGGGGAAAAACAGATAAGATACAGGTGGAGTTCTGAAGATGGGTGAGGGATACTCCAAGTAGAGGCAGTTAAGCAATCTGTCTTGCTTGTCTTAGAGGATTTACTGATATATTCCAATAACTACACTTATATAGCATTCATAGATGCTAGGCATGGCTCTATGTACTTAACATATATTAACTAAATCAATCTTGAAACCATCCTGTGAGATAAGTACTTTGAGTGTCCTCATTTTACCAATGAGGAAACTGAAGTTCAGAGATGTAAAGTAACTTTCTCAAGATCACCCAAGTATTTTTTTTAGTCTATTTATTTTGAGAGAGAGAGAGATAGAAAGAGAGAGAAGGGGCAGAGAGGGAGGGAAAGGGAGAGAACTCCAAGTTCAGTGCAGAGCCCAGTACAGGGCTCAAATTCATGAACCATGAGGTCATGACCTGAGCTGAAACCAAGAATCAGACTCTTTTAACTGACCGAGCCACCCAGGTGCCCCGAGGTTAAACATTTATTAAAGAGGGAGGGGAGGCCTGTAGAAGTGGAACCCACCTAGTCTGGCTCCACAGTCTGTCTAACCTGTACTATGACTAGCTCTGAAAGGCTGTCATAATTACAGAGCAGCATTATGTATAACTGCACTTCTCAGAGTTAGAATGGACTTTAGTATTATCTAGTCTATACAAACCTTGTGTAGATGATTCCTGATTGGTGGTTAAATAGCCTCTGTTTATGCTGTTCTAGTAACAAAATTTCTACTCCATGAAGTAATTAATTATATAATCAGTAAGTTTTAATTTCTAGAAAATTCTTTATTTGAAGACAAAGTATTCTACCTCCCTATATCGTTCTAGTGTCCAGAGTTCTGCTCCCTGAAGCAAAATCAAATAAGCTGCTTCCCTTCCAAGTATCAGACTGGAAGAATCTACTTAATGAGGATAGTTGTCTTATCTCTCTGTAGTCCCCTACTTTATAGGGTAAGCATCTTCAGTATCCTTACAATTCTTCTTTTTATGTGTATTTAGACTTTTTGCCCTTTTCTAGTCTCCCTATTTTTTTTTTAAGTTTTTTTATCTGAGAGAGAGGGAAAGAGAGACAGAGACAGAGAGAGTGCAGAAGCAGAGGAAGGCCAGAGAGAAAGGAAGAGAGATTTCCAAGTAGGCTCTGCCTTGTCAGCACAGAGCCCTACTAGGGGCTCAAACTTACGTTTATTCGTAACGTCATGACCTGAGCCAAAATCAAGAGTTGGGTGCTCAGCTGAGTCACATAGATGCCCCTCTAATCTCCCTTTTAAAATAAGAATCCTCCAACAAAATGTGAATCTGACCAGGAGGACCATGATCTCCATTCGTTTGGGTATGACTTTTCTATGTATATAACTTAATCATGGATTTTAACCAGTTTTATCATGTCTTTTGGTCACATTAGAATTTAAGTCAGCTGATACCTCCAGGTACTTTCCATACTAATTGACATGAAACTGATTTCTATGTGGTTAGTTTTTATTTTTTGGTCCCCAGTGCAGGATTTTACATTTATCCCTATTAAAATTTATTTTATACGTTTTGGCTTGGTATTAAGCTCTGTCAAAACTTTTTGAATTTTAGAACTTCATGGAATTTCTTGACACTGTAGAATTAAGATTTTAAAGTTTATCTATGAGCCTTATGAAACCAAAATGAGTCAAGTCAGGGCAGAACAGGTGCAGAAATGCCTCCAGGGGCAAGCTTAATCCAGTAAGGATATTTTCTTATGTACAGGTGCATGCTGGGCCTGTTGGGAAGAGTCAAAATTGTAACTGCATTACAGTGGAGTATTCATCATTTCCAAGAACCCTACTGGGAGCAGGGACAGCGATGTCTTGGAGAATGGAAAAGCAATGAAGAGACTACTTTGTTTTTCCTCCAAACATGTCTATTGTAAAGGCCAAGGGCAAGTTGCCCCAGAATGTATCACTTTGTCATGAAGATTATTCTGAGCTGAAGGCAATCAAGACCCTGCAGACTCAAAAGAAACTTTTGCCCCTCTCTTAGCTACATAGGATAAACTAAATTGGAGGTCTTTCCCAAAATAAGGACTATTACCAGATAAATTTTAACTGAGTGACCCATCTATATGGCAGGGCAAACATCTAATTACCAAACATCTGTTCTGATCAACCTGTAAAGTGCATCCTTTTCCTCTGAACTCCCAGACCCCTACCCACTTCTTCTTAGTTTAGGATGACATATATGTCTCATTTTGCCTGACTGTCCCTGGGATTTTCGTGTCTGTATTAGATGAATTAGATTAGATGAATTAGATTAGAGTCAAAATTAGATTCCCTGTACATACACTATTAGACTTGATTGTCTTATGTCTATTTGATTCTTAGTCCAGCCAGAAGGACCCTTGAAGGGGATAGAACTTCTTGCTCTCCAACGCTGGTGAGTACTACCATGAGGAACTGGTTGTTAAACAATTTACTATTTATCATATTTTTACTTCTTTCTTAGATTGGACTCATTTCCAGATTTGGAGAGGCTTTTTCTGGGTCTTCCTTAATTTAGATCTTATCAATTACAACTACAAGAACCCCTCTTAGGTGATCTTTTTCATCTTCGGGGTTTCTGACAGAGGAAATGATCTTTGCAAGGTTGTTAATTCAATAGCACTTCCCAGGACAGGTTTTCCTTTTCCTTTTGAGGAATATGCATTATCTTGAAGTAGAAGGAAAAGGATCTCATCAGCTTTGTCAGAGTCCTTTAATGCATAAAAGTGCCTTCTTACTAATGCACCATAAAATGTGCACACAGACCATCTGCACACTGGTGCTGAGATTCCAGAAGCACTGCTCTCTAGTCTGATTGCTTCTCTCCACATGGCCACCTTCTCAATCTATGTCTTGGTACCACCCAAAGAGTCCACTGATGCTCAAATCAGAAGAATATCAAAGGAAAATTGTCTCTTTTTCATCTTAAATGTGCTGTGACTTTATTATTTTGGGTGTGCTGTGACTTTAATCTTTTTATATATTAAAATTCATCATATAGCAGAGTTAAATCAGTAATATTGCTATCTCAACAGGAACTCAATAATTAATTTTCTACCACTGAGAGTAAATGTTAAAGAATCAATTCTTATTTACATTCAACTTTTCCAATAACAGGCAAAGCTGAAAATGCTAAAATTTAAGGAAAATAATGTAGCAGTGGAAAAAGCAGAATCCTAGAATCATATGATATCATGTGATATAAAATCATATAATAATAGAGGTAGACATGACCTTAGAGACCAACTAGCACAACATCCTCATCAATGCAAAAAAAAAAAAAAAAAATTGAGGCAATTGAGGCCAGAAAAGGTGAAGTGACTTGCATACAGTGACAAAGGATGTTTGTGTTAATCTTCCAAAAATCAATAGAAGTAAAATTTCAATGCTTCTAGACTGGGGTTTCTCGGCCGCGGCAATTCTGACATTTTAAACCTCACAATTCTTTGTTGTGGGTGCTGTCCTGTGAATTATAAAATGTTTAGCAATAAGGGGTAGCAGAATATATTACTCTGAAATATGTCTCTTTGTCATAAGAATTATTTTAGGTTGATTATTTTGGGAAACAACAAACACAGGAGGCACTATGAAAACAGTAGAAGCTACCCTTTTGTAAAGAAAATTTACCCTTTCTGAAGATAAATCTCCATATGTAAAGGTGTCTCCATCTCTGTAACTGAGAAGGTTGAGGAAATCACAAGAAACTCTGCAGTAGAAAGGTACAGACTTAAGTCTGCATAACAATCTTTTGTTTACTGTATTTTCCTGGTCACCACCCTACAACTGGCCTCCACTTGCCCTCTATTGCCTCTAGCTGAAGATGGCATCTAAACCTGAAATTATGCCACCTCATGAGTTACTTATCTTTCATGGGTATCTTTCATGTAGACGTAAAGTATCCATGTTAATAAACTGTTTTTCTCTTGTTAATCTGTCTTTTGTTATAGAGGACTTTATATCTAGCTCTCTAATCTGAGAATAGTTCCTGACTGTGTCAGCTGGATTCTTTTTGCGACATGCAGCATGACATGGAGCACGGTGCATGCTCCAGAGCTGCACTCTGAAAGTGCAGCTACATGGGGATGGACTTGTAAATCATTTTAAGCAAGAAGGTTCACTTTCTTGTGAGGATCCAAGCTGAGAATGGGTTTACTTCCTTGGGAAGCATGAAAACAATACTCCCAGAGAGGACTTAGAAAGATAAACGGAAAATTGTTTCTTCCTCCTCTTGAGCAGCATCCCTGGCTATACCCACCAGATGCCAGTAGCCTCATATCAAAGCTGTGACAATCCAAAATGTCTCCAGATATTGTTAAATGCCTCTTGAAGAAAGATGCAAAATTGCTCCCAATGAGAACCACTAGACGTGACATGTCTAAAAAAAGGAAAGTTTGGGGCCTTACTCCAAGATAAGTAAAGAGGCTAAGGATAGGGTTAATTATGTAAATCTTATGAGGTTCATAGAATTCTTTGCTACTGGAAATTTGTTCATATTGGCTTTTTCCCAACTGATGCCTACACAGTGGTAGGCATTAAACAGTTAATGGTAATGCTCCCACACTGTATCTTACTAGGGCATAAAGCATTGTTTTTGCGCTTCCCAAGGAAGTAAATCCATTTTAGCTTGGATCCCCACAAGAAAGCGAACCTTCTTGCTTAAAGGGATTTGTAAGTCTATTCCTATGTAGCTGCACTTTCAGAGCGTGCTGGATGCAGCAAAAAGAATCCAGCTGACACAGTCAGGAGATACTCTCAGATTGGAGAACTAGATATAAAGTCCTGCATATTATTTAGCCATTATTGAAGTAGGAAACAAGCATTTCACAGAGCACTTTGGAGGAAACTAAAGACTTCTGTTGGCATTAGTTAACTTCTGTTGACATTAGAACTCAAAGACTTTACTTTGAGAACATAAGCAGAGACTGAAAGCAGTAGCCTGAAGTAAGTAGCAAATATCACATTATAGATACTGTGGAACATCTGAAGAAGAATAAAATACACCAGATGAGAAGAGAGACTTTACTCTTCGCTATGGTGACTAGTGGCTATCACCCATTCTAATGGTTCAGTAAGGAGGAGTCCCCGATTGCTAGCAGCTCCCCTGTAGCAGACCTTTCTGTGCTTGTGTCACATCCCTTTGGCTCACTTCTGATGTTAAGTGACAGCTTCAGTGGACAGTTCCCTTTCCCTGTCACAGTTTGACCTGGAGCTTTGTCTATAGGAAATGATTTCCTCTGCCTTCATGCAAGTGTAAGCCCCAGAGTGTTGGCGCATTAGATTCTAGAGGCAACCCTCAAAGATGAGGAAACAGCCAGTGGATCAATGTTCCAGCCTCCTGTCTTAAAGTGGAAAATTCCTGAAGACATTCTGCAGACTTCCCAGTGGAATCCAGGCTCTTGCTGTTCACAGCAGTGACCTCTACAACCTGCTATCTATATTGGGTTTTCCTTTTACCCTATCTCATTCCTTTGCTGCTCCCTCCTGTTTCCTGGGATCACCTTCCAAATAAAACACCTGAACCAGAGTTCTTGTCTCAGCTCTGCTTTCCAAGAAACCCAAACTACAGAACTTGCTATATGGTATTCATATTCATTGCAAATACTTGAATCCAAATGAACTATATAGAAAAAGATATCTCATTCTCATCCTTGAATTGGAGTCATTCATTCTTAATAGTCGTTTTGTTATCTTATTTCTTTTTTTTTTTTTAATGTTTTTATTTATTTCCAGGAGAGAGAGAGAGACAGCGTGAGCAGGGGAGGGTCAGAGAGAGAGGGAGACACAGACTCTGAAACAGGCTCCAGGCTCCGAGCCGGCAGTCAGCACAGAACCCGACGCGGGGCTCGAACCCACGAACCGCGAGATCATGACCTAAGCGAAGACTAAGCCACCCAGGCGCCCCTGTTATCTTATTTCTGCTTCAATTAAAGAACTCCTTCTGATATTGTTAAAAGTCAGTGCCCAGGATGGATGCCTCCTATATTATAGAGTGTGGCTAACAAAATTTATTTCTGTCTAAGTGTGCTACACATTCAAAAATAATCTCTTGATAGTCAAGAAACTTTAAGGCCACAAACTAACTCCACTCCTAAATCCTTTAACTCAGAGAAGTTGAGAATTTTAGCAATTTATAGTGAGGCATCTGGTTGGGGATGGCTGCTTAGATTATTACCCTTCATCATTCTGGAAAAACTGGCATCTACCTTAGTGAGAAAAGTGACTTCTATGCTATCCCTTGAGAATGAAAAGTATATATGAAAATCAGGCTATCTTTAAAGCATCACCTAATTTAAGTATGTTTTCCCTAATAATTATATTTATATAATTCAAGTATTATACCAAAAACTTGTACTATTCTACACAAAAATCATGTGTGTTGGGAAAGGGTGAGTATAAAAGTTGTTAAGAAGATGAGAATAGATCCAGCCTGAGATCTCTTCCCTCTTAGGAAAGCCTTTGAACTTTCAGGGTGATGGATGATGGAGAGAAAATGGACAAATGTCAAGTTCTAGTCTCAATAGCACAATGGCTGACTAGAGAAGTTTTAGAATTGCCTTCCATCGAGCTCTTAGATTTAAATCTCCAAGAGTCCATGTATTTGCTCTCTATCTATATCCCTCAGTATCTAGCCTAATGCATTATACCTAGTAAGAGCTAGCAAGACTAATGCCTAACCTTATCCAAGTCTATGTGCCAGGCATATATGTGCCAGGCCTTTTTCTTACAGGCCCCATTTACTCACATTTCATAGTTTGCCTCTAAATAATTCAAAGAAGCTATGTTTCCACTGAAAGAGGGAAAGCAAGAAAGTTAATCATCCTAAATTTTGTCCTATGCCCCAAACACCTGGTAACACCTGAGAAGAACCAGATCCCAAATGTATTTCAGGACATTGGCTTCAAACAAACTTTAGCTGATGCCGGCATCAGTACCCATACCTTTGGTAATTTATGGAATAACACCTATTGTTCATCTGACACTTGCCTTTGATTGGACACTACCCTGGTCTCCTTGGAGGAACACATACCCTAGACCCTTTCCTAATATGAACTCCTAGCCCCAAGCAACAACAGGACTCATTCTCCTTTTCCTTCTGAGTCTCTCAGATATTCCACTTGCTATTTTCTACCTGTCGCTTACACTATTCAATAAACTCTGTTTTCACTTTCTCTGGCTTTTGTTTTATTTCTTTCCTGCATCAAGGAAAGGACCCTCTTGGCTGATCCTCTGGTACCCTCCCTGAGTTCGCAGACTCAGCCTGACTATATCATTATCACTGTGCTTTTTAAATTAATAATATGTTTTGACTCTCATTTCTACTTCCTGTGCTCCCTCTCTGGAAGGTTCCAAATTTCCTGGGCAGGCAGTGATCATCAAGCTGTTTCAATTGCATTAAGCCCAAATGAAATTACAGTAAACCGAGTTTCCTTTCTTGCTAAGTTCAGTCCAGTCATGATGTCTATGGTTAGAAAAGAGAAGATGGATATGCAACCATACCTTTTATTATCTACACTAGTTTCAGCCAGTTAGCGCAATAACAGATAAGTGCTTTCCCCAGTTCTCCTGACAGTGAATCTTCAATTCAACTAACTTGTATGTAATTCAATTCAACTAACTTGTATGTAACTTGTATGTAACTAACTTCTCTACTAATCTCATGCTTCACTACCTCTAACTCCCTCCCAACTCCTCCCTAAATCTTTCTCCAAAGCCGGCAATGTATGGCTCCACCTCTAATTATTATTTATAAATTTACATGCATTTTTTTCTCACTGTTATGTCGTTACTGTGGGCAAGGTGACCAGAAATGATGTATATCCAGTTAAGATTCAGTTGGACCGTATTCTCCTTTGGCCAAACCAGCTGAGTGCTTGGGTCACTTCACTTCTGGGGCCACGAGAATATAAACTTTCTGTAGTTTCTCCTTCAACATCTGTTCTTTCCATATCATACTAGTGATCCGTGACTATTCTTTTGAATTCATTAATTTGGCACATTGTTTTTCTACAAACTAACTCTGATTCACTTTTTCAAATACAGTCCAAGAGTCTCTTCAAATTTCTCTGAAAAGTATTACTTTCTTAGTGGAAACCTTAGGGACTCTCTGTTTAAAGGAGTTCACCAATATTCATCATTAAAAACAAACAGAAACAAAACATAACTTATGCCCTGCTAGTATGAGATGCTACTGACTCTTGATTAAAAAAGAAAATCTGTGTGTGCTTTCCACAGGATATTTAGACCTGCTGATGGGAGCAAATGAAATGGATGGTGACCAGCTGTTTCTTATGGAGACTATGAGGCTAGAATGATAAGAAACAAATTAAACTGAAGCTTGGAGTGGTTTAGGTTCAATGTGAGGAAAAATTTCCTGTGACTGAAAGATGCAAAAACTTGGAATGGGTTTCTAAAGAAGATAGATCACTCAACATTTTCTGGATGTCTTCCAAAATGGAATATACTTGCCCTTGGGTAGTTAAAATAATATCCTCTTATTGTGATATAATGCATCAAGATTCTTTCCACGACTGAGATTCTTTCGCCCAGCTTTGGAGAAAATGAAGTATAAAGGGAAGTAGACATTGTTGCAAAAATGACAAAATAGCATTTTTAAATAAAATTATTACAGGATTATTTCAAACTAGTATAAAGTATGATTTGATTCTGGTTAAATGCAATTTAACAAATACTTTTAGCTATTTACTAAGAAGATAAAGATAACTGAGACGCACTCATTCTTAAGGAGCTTCCCAAAACTTGCTTTTGTTAGAGCTTTCAAAGAATGCTATGGTAGAAAAATGAATTCTTACTGCAGTAAGATTTGGGAAGTCTTCATGGAAAAATTGACTTTTGAGCTGGTCTTTGATAGATGGACAATACTTTGGTGAGAAAGTTAGACCAGAGGGACACTTCCCTTTTAATGGAGTCAGAATTAACAAAGGTTTGGAATTTATAAATACTTGAGCTGCATGGAGAACAGACGTGTGGGGCAAGGGAAGGACCTCAGAGCTGATTAAAAAAAAAAAAAGTACAAGCAAGAGTGTGACACTACAGTTCTCTGTTTTAGGGGCATCAAAGTCCAGAGAGAGGATGAAATTGTAAGAACCACGATAAGGAAGCAGCTGTGGAACTGCAGTGGCTACACTGGAATGCTATATTCAGAGCTAATTCATCTTGGAAAATTCATTTGAGATGAAATATGAAAAAGCTTCCAGTAAATAGTGTCATTCTAAAGCCCTCAAGTTGCAGTGAACTTCTTGGGAAGTTCTTGGGAAATCATCCAGGCCCAGGTAAGCCACGCAGCTGTTATGTGGAGCAAAGACAAGCTCTTCTCATCAAGTCTTACACAAATTGCAAAATCATGAGCACATGAATGATTGCTGTTGTTTAAGGACTCTGACTTTTGGGGTGGCTTTTTATACACCAACACATAACCAAAACACAAACATATACTTTTTTAATATGAAAATTACATAGGGTCATAAACTTTAAATTTTGGGCATTCGTATGATATCAACTCACGATTATTATCACCACATGAAAGAAAGAAAACTTTAACACACACACCCACACACACACATAATGAAAAGACAATCTCAGACTAGAGGCTAGTTCTTTAAATTTAGTAAATTTAATTTCATAAACAATTCACAGTATTTCTTCATTTTTCTCATTTTTTTCTGTATTTACTGAAATGTCATGAAGAACTCATACTTGGAAATCATTGCTCTACTAACTCGTAGGATGGTTCCAGAATCAGGATATCCTTATTTAAGAGAACTTTTAAAATTCAAATAACTTTTCTTGAAAAAGGATGTATCTTGACCACACTAATGGCAAGTCCTTCCTTTTCTAAATTGTACTCTGTATCATTAATGAATATGGTGAATAGATAAAGGATTTCTCTAACCAAAACCACAATTTGAATATTCTTGTTGGTGTTATCTACAAAATTTGGTTATCTATACACTTTGGGGGGATACAAAACTATTGGCACAGTTCATAGGTCAAAGATGGGGTGTTGCTGTGGAGGGGAAACATTCTCACTTGCATAACAATTCCTAGGCCTGCCTTGATCAGATGTTCCACACCATTGACAAGCATGCTTCAGTGAATTAAAGGACAAGTTAGACTCCAGATTTGTCTCCCAAATAAGTTATCCACATTCTTATATTCACACTAGGCCTGTTGGTCCAACCCTGGCAGGCAAGATGCATGTACATGTGCCGCATGGGTCTGAGACACCGTCTAGACATTGGGCATCTATGATAAGTCCCCATTAGAATAGAGAGGTCACCTGAGTGTGTCATTAATAGCCCCTTTTTATATCTTCCCATGAAATTAGTAGGGCTCACTTAAGACTTATTGATTATTCAAGTTATTTTTATGATCAACTTGTCGAACTAACATATGTTAGAATGATATGGGTTGATTACTAGGCTTTAACATTCAAGCTAGATTACTGTTTTTTAAAAAAATGTTTTTAATGTTTATTTATTTTTTGAGATAGAGAGACAGAGTGTGAGTGGGGGAGGTGCAGAGAGAGGGGGAGACACAGAATCTGAAGCAGGCTCCGACCTCTGAGCTGTCAGCACAGAGCCTGATGTGAGGCTCAAACTCATGAGCCATGAGATCATGACCTGAGCCAGTCGGGCGCTCAACTGACTGAGCCACCCAGGCACCCGAAGCTAGTTTACTCTTAACATGTATTTCTAAACATGTCATAATTCTTGAAATAGTGAGAAAATTTTCCCACCTGCTTGCCAGTGGAGAACATTTCTGTTCATCTTTGACTTCTTGTAGCAATTTTATAGAACGTGAAACAAGGCAAAAAACTTTGAATGAAATGCTAAGGGATATTTTGATAAAGCCAAACTAAGAATGCCTGAAATATAATGAAATAAATTTCTTTCTTTGGCTCATTTTAAGTATAATTATAAGTTACAAACATGACCTTAAAATTTACAAGGATATTTACAAATACCTTTAAATTAAAAATTGGACTGTGGTATATAAGAGTAAGTATATTTCCTGGCTTGAATAAACCAGCTCTAAATGACTTGTTTGGGATAATTGAGGGAAGTTGAATATTATCTGAAAATTAAATGCTATTAAGGAATAGTTGTTACTTTTGTAAAGTGTGATCATGAAATTGTGGATTTTAGGAAATGTTCTGATTTTTCAGGGTGTATATTGAAGTGTTTAGTGGTAAAATGGTTGTTTTAAAACAATTTATTTTAAAGTACTCTAAATTTATGAAGTAAATATGCCAAAATGGGTACAGTTGTTTTTTTAAAGGTTGTAGGTGTTTGTTATCCTAGTCTCTCTATTTGTCTATATGTTTTTCATAATAATATTTTAAAAAGGATACATGTATCATATGCTTACATTTTTCTTTGAAGGAATATGATGGAAAGATTCAATAAATCTTAAATTGCACTTTAAAAAATAGATGTTAAACCCTAAAAAAAAACTACTTTAGAGCATATAAGCGTCCTCTCAGAAATATTCTCTAATTCTGATTCAATTCTATTTATCTTAACTACAGTCCATAGACACACTTCCAGCGATCAGAATAATTTTGATATTGCTACAATCTGAGCTCAAACAAGCACAAGATTCAAATTTTATTTTACTTAATTTGATGAGTTTCAAATGTGTGCACTTTGATTAAGCAGGCGATTTAGAGAGCAGATAATGGGGCTGACACAGCCTTCTGAACTAGGAAAAGCACAGCATAATTGAAGTCTGCTAACAGGATTTCCAGCAGGGAATGATTGCCCCGAGTGTGTGATCTGATTTTCTTTGATGTTTGTATTACGGTAATAGCATTAACAGCATCCCAAACAACACTTAATGAAATTTTAGACTTGCTATACGTGAGGGCTCCTCTGTCATCAAACTTGACTGTTTTCTATACAATTCTCTCAGGTATACGAGCTCAACATGTGGGAAAACCAGATTATGGGACACACATCAGCTTCTCAAATTCCAGGCAAAATATCCCTGTTTTTAAACATAATTCTATGTGCTATCCTTACCTAAACCCGTATGGATTTTGAAGTAAGAAAGTATCTAAAATAGTCAAAAACACAGAAGTAAAGGATAGAATGGTGGTTGCCAGGTGCTGACAGGAAGGTGCTGACTAAAAGTCAGGTAATCGAAAGCATCAAGGTTCAGTTCTGCAAGATGAGTAAGTTCTAGAGACCTGCTGAACAGCATAGTGCCTATAGTTTACAATGCATTACACACTTTAAAAAGCTATTAAGAAGACAGATCTCATGTTAGGTGTTCTTATCACCATAGAAAGAAAGAAAAAAGAAAGTGGGTAGATCAACATCACCTGGGCGTGAGTATAGGCATAATAATTGAGTAAGTCCTGCTAATGGTTGGTGGTGATGGTAGCTTAATGTACAAGGAATAGTGCATTTCACATTTCCAGAAATTTGCTTATATCACTTTAAAGGTGATTTAGAAATATAACAAATGTTAATTGTCATTATAAGGAATCTAGGACTCTAATTACTACTTGTAATTTTATTAAAAGTGAGTCAGTAAAGAAATTTTGAACTATGTCTTTAAAAAGCTTCTCAATGAATAATTAACACTCACAGAGAGAGAGAGAAAGAGTCGTCATCCTGACTTCACTGTCATATAAATTTGGAACTTGAAAATTCATTTCTCCCTGGAAATGTTTGAAAAATGAAAGAACAGGTTCTTGCTTTCCATAACTCATGCCTGACTACTAATCTGTATGACTGATCTATATGTAAGTACCAAGGTTAAAATCCATATCTAAGATGTTCCAGGTTTGATGGAAAGGGGTTTTATTCTGTATGTATATTTGGAGGGAAGGTCGTGGTTCTTAGGTTAGAGCTAAAAATGGGGGCAGCAGCGTGGGGGCAAGTGGGAATTTATGCCTGATTGATGAGTCAAGTATAGGTATTAACGATTCCAAAAACTAAAGTTACACTAAAACTAACAAGTAATTAATAAAAGTAGGCAATTACTGACAACTGCCAGTAGGAATGAGAAAGGCATTTGACTGGCTAAGACTCCTACCAGTATAGTTAGAATCCATTTTAATATGGCCCCAAGTTGCAGAATTTCAAGAGACACCAGATATATGAAAAGTCTGCATTCTGGTATTTGTGATTATAATTTTTATTAAAGGCACTTCAAACAGGTCATTGAATAAAAGTCAGGAAAATATTGTTCCTCTACTGTGGCTGTTTGATTTTGAAGTTCAGCTAGTATGATGGTGTAGTCTAGATTTCAAAATGCATTAACATATTTCCATTCACTACAACAGATCTTTTTAAGACCCTGGTTCCAAACTCAATCATAAGAAAGCAGTTAATTTGAAGATTCTGAAAATCAATTTTGTTTTCCTTTTGTTGAGATCAATTACCTTACTGTTTAGAAAATTCAGATTCCACAAGAATTTATTAGCTAAATCAGAAAGTGTGAATATATTATGGATGATGGCTTATTTTGGACTCTGACTAGAAGACAGAAAGATTATAAAATCATGACAGAATTTTAAATATAATTTCACTCATTTGGGGGCCAACATTTTGAGCCCCTCCAACAATCAAGGAATGTGCTTGGTTGGTCTTATGCTGTGTACAAATACAGCAGCCAGGAAGACAGCTCCTTCCTTCTAGGTGACCTTAAGAGGTCAGTTGATAACCTGCAAATATTCAAAAGTATGGAAATTAATTATTTACTATTTTTCTAAGTCAATAATATCTATATCTATATCTTTTATGGAAATTTATCTTATCTATCTAGGAATTGAAAAATAGATATTTAACATGTGGTATAACATAAGAAAATAAAAGTGACCCACAAGAATAAATGCTCCTGGGCACCTGAAAAGAGGAGAAAACTTGGGACTTGAATTTGGTTCTATTTTTTTGGCAGCTCAGATGAAAAATGGAAACATAGATCATTTCTTGATATTGTTGTTGCTGTTTTCTAAGAAGAAGGAAGCATTTTTGTTCCTCTGCAGTGGCAACATTTTTCCTGGAAGCCAGTCCTACTAATCATGAATAACTTCACTCAACAAAGACAGGTTGCACTTTCCCAGCATAGGATGAATTTATTTTTGTCACATCAAATATGTTGACAAGAGTGTATGGTCGACCACATCATACACAGCAAAGAAGGTTGATTTTTATTCTGTTTTGTAGAATAAGTTGCAGGGTCATTCATATGTCCAAAAGATTTGAGGTAACATCATTTTTGTATCAGTTCAAGATATCTTAGTTTTCATGATTCTGATAGTGTACAAATCCCAAAAAGTAAAGCATTCCATACTTCTGAGAATAATAGCTAACAGTAAAACATAAAGAAAGATTCATGAGGAAGTGTTTTATGACTATTAACTCTAATGTGTTCAAAAGGTTACCCAGCTTTGGTGTCATTAAGAGCTTTTATCAGAGGATTTCCTAATAGAACAAAATGGTTCTCTTGAGGTAGTTAAATAATACCTTTGATATTTCCTTTTTATTCAAAAGTGTGCTGTGTATTTTTAAGAACACATTTCAATTGTTATCAAGTAAGCTTAAATTATTTTGGGAAAGGCAAACATCAGTGGATTATGCTCGTAGAGACAGATGTTTTATTTAACAATCCAAGTTCCAAAAATAATTAACAATATAATAGTAACGTGATTTTGTGAATTCTATTCTATGGCCGGTTTTTATAAATTTTCAATTTTCTAGGGACCTATAGAACAACTGGATAGCCAAATGATTTGCTTGGCTTCGGTGAAAAACTGTTAATGGTAGGCTTGCAATAAGTATCAAGGTGTACGGAAATTGAAATTCTTCACTAATTAATTTGAATGTAAAACTAAGACTGCACAGACCTATTGAATAAGATTGTTCTATTGTAATGTAGGTGTGATGGTTAGTCGTCCTTTGTAAATGAACTTTCATTCTTTTAGCAAATATTTACTGAGTCCTACTCTAAGTCCAGCACTGTAACATGTGGGACATAATAATGAGTAAAACAGACAGTCTTAAACTTGTGGTGCTTAAAGTCTGATGAGAGGACAGACAGTAGTCAAGATATTTAACAGACACTCATGCTATAAAGGCACGTCCATTGCATAGAAGATACATGAGAGTGCATCATAGGCAGACCAGATGCAATATAAGGGTCAGGAAGGCTTTCTAGTGGAAGTGGCATCTGAGTTTTTATTTGAAGGTTGATTGGTGTTAAATAACCATGAAGAAGAGGGTAGGGAAGTACATTCCAGGCACAAAGGGAAGCCTTTTCAAGGGCTCTGAGGTAGGAGGTATGGAAGAGCTGTAAAAAGAAAAGGCCTGTGGGATTAGATCACAGAAAGTGTGGGGAAAGTGACATGAGATGGGATCAGACAGGCAGGCAGGGACAGATATTAAGATTTTGGTGTTTATTATAGAGGATGGTAAAATATTGTAAAGTATTGTAAATTACTTCAAAGGAGAAAACCTTTGCAATATTTTAAACAGAAGGGTGACATGATCAGATTTACAGGTTTTTTAAAATTATTTTTATTTTTTTTAATCCCAGAGGATAATTTGCATACTATAATATGTCCCCACTTTATATAGTTCGATGAACTTTGATAAATTAATGCATGCTTATAATCACCATGAAAATTAAGATATACATATTTCTTTTGCCCCCAGAAAGTTCTTTCATGCCCCTTTCCAGTCTTGATGACACCTACCCAGTCTGAGGCAGCCACTGATCTGCTTTCTGTCACTACATATATTATCTTTGCCTCTCCTACAATTTTATGTAAATGGAATTTTACAGCATGTACTCTTTTATGTCAGGCTTCTTTCACTCATTATGTTTTTGGGATTCACCCATATCGTTGCATGTATCCATAATGCTTTGTCTTGCCAACTAGTATTCCATTCTTTGGATATACTTTAATTTGTTATCCATTAATCTGTTGATGGACATTTGTGCTGTTTTCACCTTTGAGCTATCCAGAATAAAGCTTCTATGAATATAAAAGTCTTTCTTGGACCTATGTTTTCTTGGATAAACATAATATCAGGGGTCAAGTATATGTTTAACTTTGTAAGAAGCTGCCCAACACCTTTGTAAAGTGGTTTTACACTTCCAAACAATTTTTTTTACTCTAAGTAAAACCTTAAACATTCCCATAAATGGTGTCTGAGAGTTCCAGTTCCTCCATAGCCTCACTCGTACTTAATATGGTCAGACTTTTCAATTTCAACAGTCTAACAGGTATGAACTGATAGCTCATGTGTTTTATTTTCATTTTAAATAAATCACCTTGACTTCAGGGTGGAAAAGGACTGCAGGGAGGCAAAAGTGGAAGCACAGAGATCAATAATTACGATGGGCAACTCATGTGGGCTTGGACAGACTATCCCAGCTTAAAACTGAGAATCCTACATTCTGGGAACCCTCTTTGTGGTGAGCGAACCTGGATGGTTAAACACTCTATCAATAAAGAAGGAATGGTGGTGGTTTGGCTCGAGTGAATGACAGTGACAATGAAGAGAAGTGGAAAGATTTGAAAGATATTTAGGAGATACAAATCAGCAGATCTAAGTGATGGAGTAAATAGATGTGGGAAGAGGAGGAAGATGCCAGGGGAACTCAGGCTTCTTGCTTGACAACTGAGTGGACAGGGATGCATGCATGGGGGTGGCGAATCCTGGAGGACCAGGTCTGGGGAGGATGACCTCAAGGTCAATTTTAAGCATGTAGAATGTGGCCCATCTCTGAGACATCCACATGGCATTGTCAAATATGTAGATAGTCTGGAAACTAGAAGACAAGACTGGGTCAGAAATACAAATTAGGGATGTGGGCTGACAGTTGTGAAGATTTTTGAGAACATGGGTCTGAATGAGACCAGAGGAATTTTATCGCAGAATTTTTGTGGAAGTTTCTTAATGGAGCTTTCCAAATGTTTTTCTCTGTGATTTTTTAAAAGGTTATTTATTTATTTTGAGAGAGAGAGAGAGTGTGTGTGCACGTGCATGATAGCAGGGGAGAGGCAACAAGAGACGGAGAGAGGAAATTCCACGCGTGCTCTGTGCTGTTAGTGCAGAGCCTGATGCAGGGCTTGATCTCATGAATTGTGAGATCATGACCTGAGCCAAAATCAAGAGTCAATTGCTTAATGACTGAGCCACCCAGGCACCCTTCTGTGATTTTTGTAATATGTAATTCGTACTACTTCAGTATAAGAACAAGAATAGAACTTTGTCGTGAACAGGTCACTTTATGTGGCAATTTTAAAATTACTTTTGATTTCTTAATATCAAAAATGTACCATCGCAAACTCCCTCTTAAACTAGAATTTCCAATCTGGTATAATACTAACTCTAATAATTAGTTGGATTAATGAATGCTTCTCTACTTGTCTCATGTAAACTATATTATATTTATTGCAGCATCATTTAAAGATGACATTTTTTTATTTTTTTATGTTTATTTATTTGAGAGAGAGAGAGGGAGAAAGAGAGTGCAAGTAGGGGAGGGTCAGAGAGGGAAATAGAGGATCCAAATCGGTCTCTGTGCTGACAACAGAGTCCAGTACAGGGCTCAAACTCACAAACTGTGAGATCATGACCTAAGCCAAAGTGTGATGTTCAACCGATTGAGCCACCCAGGTGCCCTAGATGTAACATATTTTTAAATGGGTGGTAAAATGCCAGATTTCTGAGGAGCTCAAATTCAAGGGCATCTGCCTTTTTTGAAGAGATTGCTTAATGACTATTTTTACATCTGCAAATCATAAAACTCAGATATAATCCCTTTGCTTGAAAGATGGCTACAGCAAGAAGCAAATATACAAAGATATGGAGAGCTCATTCTAATATGAAATTCCAAATACTACATCTTAATTTGGGTATGTTAAATGTATGTGTTACTTCTAGATTACATCCTAACCAGGAATCAGAGAATGCACTAAAATCTGAATCATAGCAATGCCAATATTAGTAAAATACTTTACTATACCTTACCTTCAGAAAAACAGGGTTGTTTTTTTTTTTTAATTTTAAAAAAGTTCTTAGGGACCTAATAAAGAGAGCTGAAGAAAATGTGCAAAAACAGTAGAAAAGTATTAATGAAAAGCAAGCATTGAAAATGCAAATTGTAAATTTAAGAAATGATCACTTAACAGGAGGAGATGTAGCCACTGAAAAGATCTAAGAGAGTCTGGGATGGAAGGAGGGATAATGAGGAAAACTTTGGTGCCATATTGTGCTGAGTATCAGAACATCACATCAGCAACTAGGAAAGCATTCTTTTTGTCACATGACCTGTTAGACCACATCTGGAATACTGTGCTTAACTCTACACTTCTGGACACTACATTTAAGCATTCAGCTCCAAATTGTTCTTAAAAGTATGTTCAATTATTTTTCCGCCATAGTAGTAAACACAGGGGCCAGAAGGTTGAAAAGAAAGAAAAAGTTCAGAGAAAAACATGGGCATAGTACAGAGGATTTCAGGGTTAAATAATGTGATAAAATGAAAAGAACACAACACATCAACTGAGAGAAACTTATTAGTGACTCAGTTATTAGGGGGCTTATTAGGGTTTCATATGTATCTCTGAAGGCAAAGAAGAAGGAAAATAAATGGAAAACATCAGAATTTGGTAAGCATGGTAGAATAGAATGAGAAGAAAAGATTCTTCTTTTTGAACTTTCATTATTTAGTTTTTGGTAGGGAGGAAAACCATCTGACTTGGAAATTCCATGGGTTTTATTCCTTGAGATATTCCAAAAATTTCATGAAGACAAGCTCAGAGTCTAACAAAGGGGGAAATGACTGCATGTGAAGAGTCCATGAGAATGGGAGAGCATTTTAATGGGGTTCAGCTTGGATTTAGATGTCTATGAGGAAAATACAGGGGAAGGCTACAGCATGTTCCAAATGACTATGGGTCAGAAAATGTGTACCAGACGGATACAGATTGTGTGTCAGTTGCTAAACTTTGTATCAATTCTGATTTGAAGATTGTTCCTGGTGACTGACTTGTAAACATGTCTTCCCATTGGTAGCCACCATTGTAGCCCTTATTGTAGCACAATTTTAATAGAGATGATTTAAGCAACTTTATATCAGAGAATAAAGTAGGCCCCATCCTCAATTCCAGGAATCTGGTGTTGTAGGCAAGCATTTGTTGTTTTCCTATTACTGCAATTTGATGGAGTGTCTGCAGGGTGCTGAATGCATTATGTAAAGTGCATTGAAGATACAGTGAATGTCTTCTGAAAGCTTTTGTGCTCCAAGTTATTTTCTAAGGTGCTATTGAATACTACCAGATGCTAATACAGTGATGTGGAATATACAAAGCCTGGTGAAGAATGCCCTTCTCTCTACTTTTTCCAGTGCCTTGAATGCCCACTTGCTGTGATTATTACATTTCTTCCTTTCATTTTATCAGCAATAGACTTCCAACAGAGTATAAATTTACATAAGGTTTATTCTTTGTTTTATACAATGAATAGAACCTGATCTCTAATTCAGGGGACCCTATGCCATTCTATGCATTTGTCCAGCTGGACACTATTTTAGGCTGTTTCAGAATATGTGTGCATTTAGGGCAGGGCAAGGGGGCTGGACAACTTGGATTGTATTTGGTATGGAGGCAGCTGCATTAATAAACCCCGCTTGATACCACTGATTTCATTTTACAGTAACAAGTGTTTTTATTTAAGCTGTCCATTTTCCTATGAAATAAGATTAAATATTGCCTTCCTCACCTCATTCTAAATTTGATTAATGTTAATAATTTTCCCCCACCAATACAGGAATTCAAAATTTAACACATGAATTATAATTCTAAGGAGAAAGAATGGATTCAGTTCTTTTGCATTCTTTGAGAAGTGTGAAAGGCAGCAGTTAACCCGAGTGAAATCCCCATTCATCCATATTCTTAAGCCCAACCTTGATGTTTGCTGTTCCCTGCCACACTCTGATCAGATCAAAGTGTCTACTCAGCATCCGCCAGGTTATATCCATTCCTACTTCTGTGCCTTTGTTACATAATTTCCTTCTCCCCTTAGCTTTTTAAAACATTTAAATGATTTTTATTATGAAATATATCCAATACACGGAAGAAAGCAGAAAATAAAATGCAGAACAATCACATGTATGCATCTGCCAACAGCTTTAATAGATATTAATTAGTCATACCTGCTTTGGTCTCTCCAGTTTTGTGGGTTAGTTTGTTTTTGTTTTTGTTTTTCAAGAAAAAAAAGTTTGGCTACAAAAAAAAAACCTTCCCATTCTTTTCAGTCTAACTATTTGTCTTTGTCATTCAACAAACAAACAAATGTTGAACACGCCTAGAGGCCCCACTACCTGTAGAGGCTGTGCAGGTTGTAGAGAGGCAGGGAGAATAAACCAAGTAGCCTAATCTTTTAAGAGTTCACCATACAAAGAAAGATCTTCCCCTGTTTAAATACTACCTTCTCTCAGCCAGTCTTCTGACTGATGTCTGCCTTCTCCAGACATCTAGGATGCCTATGATCTAATAACACCATTTAAGGTATCGTGCATGCAGATAAATGACCAGCGTGTGCTGGAACTGGCTTGTACTAGCTTGTGAGAGATCACTCTTTCCAACACTGCATTCAATGATGGCAGAGTTAGCAAACACTACAAACCAGAGTTTTTTTTATTTTTTAGGAGAGTTGATTTATGAGAAAATCACTACATATAACATATATAATGTACCTGTCTTGTACACTTAAAGTGTTCTTATAAATAAGACTTAACTGTGAGTCCTACAATCTCTTGAAGATGGAATCATGTTTTATTTGACTTTCTTAATCTCTGAAGAGTTGGGCAAACAGTAGGCATTTTATAATTACTTTCTGATCAGTTTAAAAGAGTGTGTTCAGTTCTCATCTTGCCACAGTGATTCATTAATGACACCCACTTTGCCCTGTTTCTGTTACAGTGAATTTTAAGATGCTGTTATTTGAAATTGCTCTGATAGCTAATTGCTTTCCCTCTCCCTGTGAGGTAATTTTACAAACATCAAAATATCAAGTACTTGCAGCCCAGAAAGATACATTCCAGTAAACGATAGTCTCTCTGGTTCTGTCCTTCCTCTGGCGATGCTATGCTCTAGGACACAAGCCACCTGCTCCATCTGTGGCTCACTTGCACTCTGCACATTCTGCGTCCGTCACCCAGCAGGGCTCTTTTGGAAGCCTGGCTTGATGCTAGTCAGTTATTAAGAATCTTGAGAAAGGGAGGGGAAGGTGTGAGGTATATGCTTCTGGATCAGCAAAGGGCCCTTAGCATGGACCACAGGATCTATCAAAGTGAAATGAAGTCAGATGCTAGCATTGACAGTCATGTACAAGTGTCTCAGAGTCCTGGCCTTTTTATATCTTCATTTCTCATCCCTCTCATGAGATAGCAAAGCTCATTGGAGAGACCAATGCACTGCAGTTCTCATATTTTCAGACTGTGATCAGTGCTCCTTATAATTCTTACACAAGGATAAAGATTCTCACAAGTCCGGAGTATATCTCTCGAGAAACTACTGTCTGTTGTACCTCAGGGGTCCTTTAAGAGACCAAACAGGGCTGAATTTTTCTTTTGTTTGGCCCCTTTCTTCAGTAAACCACTCTAGTGTTCAATTCCTTTGTCCATTTTTAAACTGGAAAAATGTTTTTCTTTCCCTTATTCGAGCAAAATTAAAATAGAGAGTAGATTATTATGATCATATCATGGATCCTGAGAATTTAAAGGAAGTTGCTTACTGGCCTTCTTTTTCCTCAGTCATATTTATTGGGGTAAGTGGGCAAGATGTAGAGGGTGCTTTATGCTTTGTGATATGACTGTTTACTTAGGTTTATGTTCCATTAGTAGAGGAAACAGCGTCCACTTCCTTTTCTCATCTTGCCAGAATTCCCAACATTCAGGCTACTTGGCTGACTTTCAAACTGAAGATGCTCCTTCAGACTCATTGTCCTGATCTCCTCCCCTTTCCAGTGGCCTTTAATAAATCCTCAATCCTTGGGGAGGAAGCAAAGGCAATCAACTGGTTTTCCCATTTTGCTTGTCAAATGCATTTTAAATTCTCATTTTGAAAAGAAAAGGTTTTGCAGAGGTGGCTTCATTCTCTGTGTTAATGAGAGATTAGGACACTCGTCCCTCCTATCACCACACCTAGTGTGATCTAGTGTGACCACAGTGCTTCTTGGCAGCTCCACCAGCCCATAGGGCACCCACCATTTTCCATCCTCGGCCTCTGTGATGACAGGACAATAGACTGCATCTGGCCTCTGCTGGAACCACATTTCTGTGCTCGTTTCCTGACTCTTCATAAATCACAATCCTTAGCAGGCCTTACACTTTTCTTGTCAGTTACAGAATGACTGAACTTTATCATCACCTCACTGATCAACCTGTAACAAGTTAGCAAGATCCGCGTTTTAGAAGCACTGATTTACACAGGGCTTGAGGAGCCTCTCAGGAAAAATCCTGACACGTTTCTACAGTTTGAGTCCAGACATGTCTGCGAGATGAGGAACAATAAAAGGAGGAACAAAATGGGAGAAAGGAGACTTGAAAGATAAGATAGACCCATCATCAGAGACCAAACAACATTTATTTCAATACTTAATTCAAAAAATGTTTATTGGATGCCTAGTGTATACCAGAGCGTACATTAAGTGCCAACCTTAATTTTGTGTGCTTTATCATCTGTGAACACAGAAAATAAGAAGACTGGCTTTGTTTCTGGGCTTCTATGTGTGCTTTAGGTGGTCAGGACAACTTTACAATTATAGCTTTTATAGCCTTAGCACCTTTGAGAAATTATTAATTTTGATAACTAATGATATTCAAATTGAGTTATTTTTTAAATATTAACTAATGCTACCCAAGATATTGGAATAGAATCCTAGGTATGCTAACATATTTCAAAAGAAAAATTATCAATGTTACCTAATAATTTTCATATGAAATGTTACATTTCCAAAGAAAATGGTATGCCTTTCTTACAGTTACCTGGTAACTTCCCATCTTTTTAGGGATGCTTGATTAGATGTGTTCAAATCCTTAAATGCATTAAACAAATTATTATGTTTTATATAATTTCATGTGTTGTATATAACTGCTAGCACTTCCATCTTGCCATTCTGTCCGTAATAAAGGACCCAAATACTCAGAATGTGAAATGAAAATATTGATGGGTTTGATATTAAGTAGAAACTCACGAACCTTGAGTTTTTGCCCTACCCCAAATTTGACCATGTGACTTTGATTCTTAGGATAAACCCTGAAATGATGTGGCCATTACTGTGCTGCTGGTAAGACTGTAAAGCTGTATCATTGAAATTTGTCTTTGTCAATTCCACTCCTTGGGCATTTTACCACAAGAACAGTGTACGGTGGAAAAGAGATATAAGAGAATTGGATAGTGCCCCAGTTAGCATCTCCAGGTACATGTGGACCCAAAGGGCAAATATTTAAGAACAGTGGTGAGCACAGACCACTCAAACTATACCACTAATGTTAAATTAAGGAATATAATGGAAGCTATCAAGAATCTAGGTAATGGCAGGACATTTCACCTTCTCTGAGTCTTTGGCAACAAATCTGTATAATCTTTAAAAATTTCTAGGGTGGTGAAATGTAAAAAGCCACATAAAGGACCACACAGATATAAAAAAACCTGCTAAAACTTTCAGCTATAAGATGAATAAGGTCTTGGGATCTGATGTAAAACAGACTGACTATAGTTGATAACACTGTACTGAAATTTACTAGGAGTAGAACTTAAGTGTTCTCACAAAATTAAAAAAAAAAGAAGAAAGAAAGAAGGAGGGATAAACATGCAAAGTGATGAATGTGTTAATTAATCATACTAGATGGGGGATCCTCTCACAATCTATATGTATACTGAATCACAATGATAAACTCTTTCCATATCTTCCAATTTTATATATCAATTATACCTCAATAAAGCGGAAAAAAATATCTGCAAATAGTGAAACTCATTCATTGCTGTAACGTGCACTGTTGTAATTCTTGATGACACAAATTAACTGCCAGAAGACAGGAATTTCCCTTCATGAGATTCTGGGTATAAACATGAGAGTATCTTCTCATCTGCATAGTTAGAGTTCAGTGCATCAAAGTAACTTAGCAGATTCTGGGGCACCAGTGTAAGGACAGAAACATCAAAACTACCCATCAATTCCCACTTCCCTACTTCTGAAAATATTCCCAAGCCTATTTCCTGAGGCTGTGATACATGCCTCCAGTGTTGGAGTTTGTTGCAGTTGCTTAGATCGTTATCAACTTCTGCTTCTCTCTGGGACAGTCACATCGTGCCTAAGAGAGCCTGATTTCCTCTGAACTATTTCTAGGCTAAGTGGATTGGCTTCCGGATTGCCGCCAATAAGTTTCCACTATTGTTTGTCTAACATATGAGGAATTGCTACCAACAACACTGTATAACAATAACAACTAATAATAGCTAAGGAAAGTAGCACTGGCAATTCCGGTAGCCAGCATCATCAAGTCATGCAGGCCTACAAGAATTAATTGACAACCACAAGAAGCCAGAAGTGGGCAATTGAGGTTTGAAGATAGCTACCGCTGTGACGGAAGTATCCACATTAGTACTGTGAAAATTAATACACGGAAACGTCACCAGAATGGAGTTGGGAGATTCAGCAGGGGGAGCTCTCACACCCTACCACTTGCCGTCAATTGCAGATCCAACAGGAAAAGACAGACCTTGCAGATGGGTATTACTTTACTACCTCAGCAGGAAGAAGAAAAGGCTTCCTCCCCCTCCTGCAATAGTCCAGGCAATGAAAGACTGAGACAACCAAGCCAATGAGAGGCCTCTATACTTCCAAATTCCAGTTTGCTCCAACTGTGTAACAGTCTATACCAATTCCATCCATTACTGATGGATGCCACACAGGATGCCAAAGGATGAAGTATCCTTAAGATTGAGTTACACTTACTTTGTAGCAATGCACAGGAGAAATAAAAACCAAAAAACTATAGTTTACAACAGAGCAAAACTTTAAAGTTTGGGGAAAGTCAAATAAAGTAACTAGGGATCTCATTTAATGCCATTTTACATTTTCCTAATCATAGAATATTTTAAAGATGTTCTGTCACTTTCTCAGGTAACAAATCAACCTTCAACTGGTTTTTGAAAACTGGTAATCAATATTTGAGGTGATGTGGTTTCTCCTGTCACATTCTAGCTCATTTATTTCTCTACTCATACTGTTCATGCGGTCCATTATAATACTCCCTCTGATACACTTCTAATCCTATTCTCATGCTTTGAAGGGTTTGTACATCAAACTTTTCAACCAATTGCCGTGAAGTGTACATACTCCAACTGCTCTTTGTTTGAAACTAATTTTTTAACATCTTATATGTGGTAGGATTACTTTGACTGCTTTTATGGGTGACAGTTTCTATTTCTTCAAACTTAAATCATGTTAAAGTGTTTTTTTGGCCCATTCTTCAAATGCCAAATCAGCATTAATTTTGTATGCTTTATTATCAATAACTAAAGCTGAGCATTCCTATCCAAATATTAAAAGCATTTTTGATAAATCAGTAAATTTTGACAAATTGGTCGTTCAGCGAGTTGAATCCTGTTTTTCAAAGCATTCCTTTTTTTTGGTGATTTGATCTACAAAAGTTGGAGGCCTAAACGATGTCCATGCTTACATTGAACAACTTCTATAGAATATAAATATACACTGACATTTTTGAAGTATTTTGGCCACAATAGTATCTCGGATGAAAAGCATATACATTAGAACACACCACCTATGATGTAAATTATTAATAAAGGGACAAACCCTTGAAATATTTAGGCTCCAGAAGTTGAGAAGTGTCTTTATCACAATCCCAAAAAGAGTTTATAAATAACCTTGAAGGCTCAGGATTCTGTTTATAGGTATTATATTGTGTCCCTCATCTAGGAACACTGCTGGGCTTTTTGTTTGCTTACCTATTCATGATACCTTACAGGAACTTTCGTTTCACAGTCTCCACCATAAGGGTCCCACTTGTTAAAAGTTATGATCATAGTAACTATATAGTAATATATTGTGTATAAAATTTTTATATACCGTTATCTCTATTAATAAGGCAATGAGCTAGTTATATTACTGTTAATTTCTTATCAGGATAAAGAATTTTGTATAGTAATATAGAAAAATATCTCAATTCATCAGCTCAATTTTCAATGTATTGCACATTCACATGTAGAAATTTCAATCAAGACCCTATGAAAAATCAACGTAATACTCAGAAAACTAAGCCCCTTTACCCCAAAGCTGGTTCAGCATGGATCTATGCCTGTATCATTAGTATGCTTCAATTCTAATGTAGCCTCTCCTAAGACAGAAGATAACAAATTCAAGAAGAATTTATTTAGCTGAGGCTAACACCAGAATTATTTGAATGGCTTTTCAGTAAAATCAGGAATCAAACTGACAGCAATGATGGAAACTGGACCTCCTTGACTTTACTGATAAGACAAGAAACCTAAGAAGCAATGTTGGGCTACAAAGCCAAATAATAGCAAATGTACACACACCAAAATTTTCCCTTAGTGTGCATAAGGTAGAGCTACTGTCTCTGACAAGCCCCAGGCCTTCCCTGTCCTTACCAGTCTCTATTCTAATCCATCTCTAGATACGGTGTAAGGAATCATTCACCAATCTTAAGCTATATTCTTGTTGGTGATTGGCAGGGATTAATATTTTATTTGAATTACAGTAACTTTCTCTGAATAAAATCATGCACCCAACCCCACTTTGATTATAATATATAACCATGATATAATATGAAGATGCAAATCTCTGGATACTGAAAACCAAAATAGCATCCTAACTGCTTTTCCTAAAATAAGTTACATAAAACCTCTTTTTACAAGGAGATAATTAGCTACCCTAAAAAATATAATAAAATAAGTCTCTTGTTCCTGTTGTAAAATTGAAATGTATCCATAACAAAAGGGAAGACTCTAAGTTTAAATCTTTAATTTTTAAAGTTGAAGTCATTTTTCAAAAATATGTGATATCTTATTTTATATAGTTGAGCTAGCTAAGACTTTACTACCTGCTTAGGCACTGTGAAATGACTTAATTCCCAATATACTTCTTCACTTAGTAGTAAGGACTCTTAGTCATATCTTCGCCCATACAATTTGTAAATAATTGATTCAATTAAAACTTAATTCATGATTTAATTGTGGGAATATGCTTACATGTGAAGCAGAAGTTGCAGTGTTAGGACATATTTTTAAGGTCGCAAAATAACAGCTTGACTAGCTGAATCCTCAGTTTGAAAACTTTCACAAAATGCTATCAAAATAGCAAATGCTATCAAAATATCCTTCCTCTCTTGTTTTGAGGTTATCTCCACCTTGTGATTGGAAGGCCAGTTCAGAATCCAGTTCAGTTTCATGCTAGAAGTTTATCACTCTTGTCAAATGAGGAGAGATCAAAGGCACAGTGATGGGGGCTAGAAAAATATGAGAAGCAGGTTCTGCCACGGAGGGTGCAGTGAGGATTCTAAGGAAGATTTATGATCAGACACAATTGAGCTGGATCTGATTAGCAGTTGGAAGCCTCTCTCATTTCATGAGCAGATGATAAAATCTATTCTGTATTTAAGAATAACCTGGAAGGGGAGAGAATGCAGATAAGAAGCTGTTAGGAACATGTGTGAGGAAAGTAGGATATTGGTTAATGTGGTGACTGTGGAAATAGTCAGAAAAGCATTAATGGGAAAGTGTTGAATGAGTTGGCAGCTGATTGGGTGAGGAGGAAAGATGATAAGAGGACAGAGAGGCAGTAACCCAAGATGCACCCCAGTGTTGGGAGCCTAGGGTCCCAGGAGAGTGTCGAAGTCTTGGCATTTTGTGGAGAATTTTGAAAGACCTGCAGATTTGAAGAGAATGGAATAGAAGCAGATTACATAAATAATTATTTCAGAAAATAAGACTATAATGCATGGTAAAGAAAAATTAAGTCATGTCTAAGAATCAAAAGACCCAGAAAAAAAGATTTCAAGTATTAGAGATTAAAGTATTAGAAAAAATTCTCATTGTGCATAAAATCCATGGGAGAATCCGTGTAGTGAAGACAGTACTGATGAGGAGAAAATGAGGTCTTCAGAGATACCTAATCCTAAGGTGAAGCAGCAGGGAGGGTGGGTGACAAGACCCTGAAGAAAAGCAAGTTGAAGCTAGAAAGTGACAAAACAAGATGACTCTATTATGTCAGACTCAAGGACAAGCTGAATCTGTGTTTATACCCTTTTCCATCTTGTGATCCTGATCCATGCTGTCTCCACCCTAATTATTCATTCAGTCACTCAAAAACTGATTTGATGCCAATAAGCAGCAGGCACATGCTAGGATATAAAGATGCATAAAGCAGGATCTTTGTCCTTAAGAAACTCACAGACACACAAAAAGGTTATTGGATAGAGTAGGAGATAGGTATGTTCTTGTGATACATTCATGTGATACACTGTGGTAAATATTCACTTTGAGAACACTAAGGAGAGTACAAATGATTCTGACTAGGAAATGAGCAAGACTTTCTGGAGGATGTTTGTCAAAACAGTCATAAGCAGGGCCGTTCCTAGGGGGCTCAGTCGGTTGAGTGTCCAACTTTGCCTCAGGTTGTGATCTCTTCGTTTATGAATTCAAGCCCCATGGTTTGTGAGTTTGAGCCCCATATCAGGCTTGCTGCTGTCAACATGGAGCCAGCTTCAGACTCTCTGTCTCCTTCTCTCTCTGCACCCCCTTCCCTGCTCAAGCTCTCTCTCTCAAAAGTAAATAATTTTTTTAAAAGTCATAAGTATGAACATTTATCACCAAATGCTTTTCACCAACGGATATCTATAAGAATGTTCACAGCAATATAATCCAACAGATCTCCTCCTTAGAATCAATCAAAGTGTCCATCAACAGCAGAATGGATAAATAAAGTGTGGTATATTCATAAAATGGAATGAGAATGAACAAATTACAACTGCACACAACAACATAGATGACACTATGTGTGGGAAAAGCCAGACAAACGTGAAAGAATACATACTACATGATTCTACTTAGATCAAGTTCCAAAACAGGCAACGCGATTCTATGGTATTAGACACCAGAATGACGGTTACTCTTGGGAGAAGGCAGAGACTGGAAGGGAGCATGAAGGCAGTTTCTGTGGTTATTCAATGTTATTAACATTGTTTCTTGATCCAGATGCTGCTTACAATGTATGTTGAGTTTGTAGAAATTCTTCAAGCTATGCACTTATTACTTCTGTGTTGTTCTGTACATATGTTACACTTCAATAAAGAGTGAATAAAATGAGGAAAGAAGGATTAGAAGAGAGGTAAAAGTCTGGGACCCTGTGGAATGTGAACCATGGAGGACATACTGAAAGAAGTGTGTGCCAGGTCTTCCCTGCTGCTCCTCTGTGCCAGCTCTGTGCCCAACCCCATCTGGAAGGATGACTCTTGCAGGTAGAATTGTGTCTCTCCAAAAAGACAATGTTGAAGTCCTCAACCCCAGTACCTCAGAATGTGACCTGATTGGGAAATAGGGTCATTACAGATGTAACTAGTTGAGGTGTGGTCATACTGGAATAGAGTGAGCCTCTACCAATATGACTGGTGTCCTGGGAAGAAGGCCTTGTGAAGACAGAGACACAGGGAGAATGAACACCATGTGAAGACACGGGGTTGGAGAAATGCACTGAAAAGCCCTGGCAAATTATCAGAATCTAGGAAGAGGGAAGGGAGGATTGCCCTAACATTTTTAGACAGAGCATCACCCTGCCAATGCCTTGATTTTAGATTTCTAGCCTCCACAGCTGTGAGATAGTAAATTTCTATTGTTCTAAGCCACTAAGTTTTGGGTACTTTGTTACAACAGCTCTAGAAATCTAACGCATGGGCCTTTAAAGATGTTTATAGATGCATCAATGGGATTCCTACCACTAGGTTTTAGCCAGTGTGAGGCCCCACAGAACAGAAGGTAGAAAGTGTGCTGGGCCATTCTGGCAGCTGCTGAGTTTCTCAACTGAATACTATAGCTCTCTGTCCAGGTCCTTTAACCGTTCGCTCATCCTGCCCCTCTGGCTCAGGGGTGGTAGTGGACTCTGTTGTTTCTAGTTCTAGCATACTTCCCCATCCCTGGTAGTTCTCACTTTTTCCAGCCTATACTTTTGTAAATAGGTCCCCATTAAACTCCTCTCAATTACCCTGTTTGAGGATTCTCTATAGACCCCGAGTCATATAAAGGAGAGAACTATCACTGCCTAGGTACAACATACATACATATACACTACACTGTGCAATTTTCAGAATAAGTGTGTGGGAGTCATGATGAGAAGCTTTTAGGAAAATCTTCTATGAGGGACATGAAACCCTAGGTATGGGCAAATAAAGATTTTTCTTCATCCACATATATTGCCTATTATTCTTAAGTAAGGTCTGTGTACTGCCTCTGAGAGCCAGACTGCACTTCTGGAAGAGGAAAACTTGTACCTTCAGCAAAGCCCCTTCTTAAAACCCATATTAGGGGCGCCTGGGTGGCTCAGTTGGTTAAGCGCCTGACTTCGGCTCAGGTCATGATCTCGAGGTTCGTGGGTTCGAGCCCCGCGTCGGGCTCTGTGCTGGCAGCTGGATCAGAGCCTGGAGCCTGTTTCGGATTCTGTGTCTCCCTCTCTCCCTGACCCCCTTCTGCTCACACTGTCTCTCTCTGTCTCTCAGAAATAAATTTAAAAAGGGGCGCCTGGGTGGCTTAGTCGGTTAAGCGTCCGACTTTCGCTTGGGTCATGATCTCGCGGTTCGTGGGTTCGAGCCCCGCGTCGGGCTCTGTGCTGACAGCCAGCTCAGAGCCTGGAGCCTATATCAGAGTCTGTGTCTCCCTCTCTCTCTGACTGTCCCCTACTCATGCTGTCTCTCTCTCTCTCTCTCCTAGAAATAAATAAAAATATTTAAAAAAAAAGAAAAATAAATTTTTGAGAAAACATTAAAAAAAACCCATATTAGCCATACTTGTTGGTTTTTCATTCCACAAAAAGTAGACGAGAGGGGATTAATCTCTCAATGTAAGGCAATGTAAGGCAAAAGAATTTTGTGATTGGCTGTCACCATGGCCCATTTCTGTTTTGGGAAAAACCACCATGGCCTATTGGTATGGTTTTGGCTACAGCTACAAGCCATAAGAAAAAGCTTTTGGTGATCTGTCCATTAATGAGCCATCTAGCTTTAGAGGTCAAAGCCAATCATCAATTGAGAAGTACCATCTTCAACTTCAAAAAGTATGCTTTAAAACAGAATGGCCAATAGCCAGATATAGCTGGTCATTGAATTGATGAAAGTGAGTGGATAGGAAGTCAAGTCTTATAATTTCTGTCTCATTATTATATAAAAAAAAATTGATGAATGGTCTGGTACCAAGCTTTATATATGCTAAGAAAGAGAGGCAATGATTATAATAATAGCAGTTACATTTGAACATTTGTATGCTCACCACTCCCCATGTGTCAGACTAAGCATTTTACATATCTCTCTAACACTACAAGATAGGTACAATTGTTACCTCATTTTGTAGATAAGGAAACTAAAGCTTAAAGAGATTACGTAAATTGCCTAAAGTCACACAGCTGGTAAGTGTTAAGCTTATGATTCATATCCAAGCCTATAATACACCAAAACTCTGTTGTCTTCCCAGGACAAATGGGAAGAGAAAGCCAGTGGGTCTCCTCCCCCCAAAGGCTGAAAAACTTAGGAATGGGGAAAGAAGTGAGTTACATTAATAAAAAAAGGGGGGATGGGGACTAGGTGGCTTAGTTGGTTAAGCATCGGACTCTTGATTTCAGCTCAGGTCCTGATTTCTCCTTTCCTGGGCTTGAGCCTCATGTTTAGCTCTGTGCTGGCAGCATGGAGCCTGCTTAGGATTCTCTCTCTCTCTCTCTCTCTCTTTCTCTCTCTCTAAAAAAAAAAATAAGTAAGTAAACATTTAAAAAGGGGGAACTTCCACCCCAGATTTTGAACTCTGACTGTGAGGCCCCCATTTTGCATATGAAGAACGAAGGTTTAGAGGTTAAGTAATTTGCTCAAAACCACACACTTATTAAGTAGCACAACCCAAATTTGTGCCTTATAGGATAAATAGCACTTCTTTAATGAGTTAAGGCTAAACCTCCACATTTGGGAAACTTGCGAGTATTAATCTTAGAAATTAAAGTGCTGATCAAAACGGAAAATGTCTTTCCCCGAAAAGGACTGTGCAATTAATTAAATTAATGAATGAGATTGAGTGCCTCAAGAGGGTTCAATTTCCGTAATTGCTATTGTGTAGAATAGCAATTGACCATGTAGAGAAATATTTGGCAAGATAGATCCTATAGAACTAAGACCCAAAATTGGATTTACTATGTAGAAACAGCCCGATGGGAACATGAAAAAATGGCTAGCCTCAGCTTAGTGGAGTCGAACTAAGGTTTGAATGTTATTAGTTACAAGTATCTTAAGATTTTGGTTTGTAAACTTTATGTTATGTGTTGATGCTAATTGATAAAGTTTAATACAACTTTAAAATATAGGAAAGAGGAGCACCTGGGTGGCTCAGTTGGTTAAGTATCCAACTTCAGCTCAGGTCATGATCTCATGGTTCATGAGTTCAGCCCCATATCAGGCCCTGTGCTGAATGTTTGCTCAGAGCCTGGAGCTGCTTTGGATCCTGTGTCTTCTTCTCTCCCTATCCCTCCTCCCCTCACACTCTGTCTCACTCTGTCTCTCAAAAATAAATAAATGTAAAAAAACGTTTTTTTTTATTTTAAATTTAAATTTTAAAAAATATATAGGAAAGGACATTAATCCTGTCTGTCTAAAATAGCAAGAAGAATGTTTAAAAGGTAATGGAGTGTTAACAGTGAAGCTAATTGTTATTCTCTAGTAATAACTATGCACCAGTGCCCCTATATATATATTTACTAACATTCCACTAGCAGATGCTGTCAGTGATTTCACTTCCACAGAACCATCCAGGGGAGTTAAGGAGTGGAAAAAGTATCCCAAAGGACAAAAATCTCACTCCGTAGTTCTCTAACTTCAGAGTGCTTCAAATCATATAGGATGGGGACTTTAAAGAAAGATTTTGAGGCACCAACCCCAGAGTTTCTGACTCAGCAGGTCATAGGTGGGGTCTAAGAACTTGTATCTCCAACACATTTCCACATGATGCTGATGCTACTGGTCAGGAAAGGCACTTTGAGGGGCGCCTGGGTGGCTTAGTCGGTTAAGCGTCCGACTTTCGCTTAGGTCATGATCTCGCGGTGCGTGGGTTCGAGCCCCGCGTCGGGCTGTGTGCTGACTGCCAGCTCAGAGCCTGGAGCCTGTTTCAGTCTGTGACTCCCTCTCTCTCTGACCCTCCCCTGCTCACGCTGTCTCTCTCTCTCTCCTAGAAATAAATAAAACATTAAAAAAATTAAAAAAAAAAAAAAGGAAAGGCACTTTGATATCTGCTGTATAACCACTTTGATAACTTAACTGTATGGGCAGATCTGTTGCCTTAGGTGAGAATCAACCAGGAAAGTCATCTTTTCTCTGTCTATGTTTCCAGCAACTACTAGTTCCACATGCATCACGAAGTTAGAATTGAGGTTTAAAAATAGTTTTTAAAAAATCTTGGCGTCTCTATTCTCAACACAAACATAGGGACCATCAAAATTCTATAAGATGGACCTAATATCAGAGCAAAACCCCAGCAATCTAACTTTCCATAAGACTTTATAGTGTGTTAACTTGACACGCTATATTAGGATTTAGTGATGATGACAGAAGATGTAACTCCCAGTAAAATAATGTGAGACTAGCACTCTTTTCTTTACTTAGCAGCTGAGAATCTGAGGAATTGAATGGCAGTGAATAATTCACCAAAGGCAGCAGACTAAGGAATGATGAAAAATAAATAAATTTAAAAAATTTTTAAATGAAGACAGAGAGAAAGAAAAAGATAGAAGGAGAAAAATCTAAATTTTCTATTTTCGTCTGCATGTAAAATGCACATAACACACTTGTATTGCACATGGAGGAAGGATTCCTGATAGCCCTGTGTGCCTATCATTGAATCGCAAAATGCGGAGAGCAAAACATGAGTTCATGTTAGAGAAGAGGAAATTGAGGCTCAGAGAGATTAACCATTGCAAATTCCTCTGACTGGCAATAAGTGGCTTACTGGAAGTCCTGGGGCTCCCATCCAACATGCGTCCAGCATGCAAGTTACAACAGTTGTAAGACAAAAGACACTGGTTACAGTGGAAGAATCAGTAGGTCTGGATTGGGGTCTGGCCATCCTCTGCGGACCTGTCACATAATCAGTCTGATCTCAGTTTCTTCAGGTCTAACACTGGAATAACAATTTCTGCCCCATAGGGTTGTTGTCCTGGGGATCAGTGATGTTCTGTTGCATTTTTGTAAACTGAAAAGCACTGCACAAACCATGATACTCTTTTTTTTTTTTACAAATAGTTTATTGTCAAATTAGTTTCCACATAACACCCAGTGCTCATCCCCACTAGTGCCCTCCTCCATGCCCACCCCCCCCCCCCCCCACATCCATCAGTCCTCAGTTTTTGTCAGCATTCAAGATTTGGTTTGCCAAACTCATGGTTTGCCTCTCTCCCTTTCCCCCACCATTTCCCCCTTTCTTCTCCCCCTTGTTCCTCAGTTAAGTTCCTCCTAATCCTCCTATACGTGCAAACATATGATATTTGTCCTTCTCTGTCTGACTTATTTCGCTCAGCATAACACCCTCAAGGTCCATCCATGTTGCTACACATGGCCAGATTTCATTGTTTCTCATTGCCATGTAGTATTCCACAAACCATGATACTCTTAACTGTAAACATGGTGTGACTGATGAGCCTATTGGTATTTTATAGCTGAATGGGAGAGTATAGACAGAAAAGAGCAAGAGTCTTAAAGAAAAGATTTATTCAGAATAAGGAGCCAATAACAAGTAACTCCAAAAGACTTCTATTTCATATTTCTGGTACTGAATGCCATATGCTTTTGAAAAAATAAGTCAAAACAAAAGAAACAAACAAAAAGCAAGAAAATATTTGAGCAAATCAAAACCTGCAATATCTAGATCATCCTATATACTGTTACTGGCTAGAAGGACCAAGTAAATCACACTTGAAGCCTTTTGTATTAGTCATATATTCCATGGAGCCTTTGGGCCAACTAGCTGTTCATGCTAGGTTGTCTGTCTTCTTGCCTCAGCTGGGGACGTTCTAGGTCAATAATACCCAGACCTTAACTTTGAAATGGCTTATGGCTCTTGCAATTGCCAAGAGACTCCCAGATCTCTGGTTTTGGATTAGAATATCCATGAGACTATTTAACAACCCTGTGGTGCTTTCAGTTAATGGTGATTGCAGCTGTGAGGCGGCAGAATCCCAGGACTGCAGATACTCCTGGCCTGCATATGCACTATAAAGCATTAGAAGTAATATGGTGACCTCTGTGGAAAGACCCAAAATAGCCAAGGTCAAGTTGAGATGGGGTAATGAAAACTCAGCCTGAATTAGGGCCCATACTATACAGCAAGAAAAACAGGGATTACTTGTCTCCACAGTCTATGTTTAGCAGAATGTGCTCCTTCGAAAGCTGGAATGTGTGGCTGTTATTTATAGAAAGCCTTGTAAGCACGTCCAGGGCCTTTCTGTGGTATAAAACAGTGAACTATGGTGAGCCACAGAGAGGAATTTATTGTCAAGGTTGATAAACTGAAGCGCCAGTGATGAGGATGTGATTATGTGGCTCACTGTGGCTATTTCCCTGTCAGTCATGTGTTCCATGAGGCTCAGGGCAGTTATGAGGATAGAGACAGTGGAGGGATGCACTGATTGTAAATAAGAAAACTTTTTAAAATTAAAATAAATGTTTTACGTGAAAAAATGTCAACATCACTCATCATCAGGGAAATATAAATCAAAACCACAATGAGATACCACTTCACACCTGTCAGAATGGCTAAAATTAACAACTCAGGCAACAACGGATGTTGGTGAGGATGCGGAGAAAGAAGAACCCTTTTTCACTGCTGGTGGGAATGCAAACTGGTGCAGCCACTCTAGAAAACAGTATGGAGATTCCTCGAAAAGTTAAAAATAGAACTAGCCTATGACCTGGCAATTGCACTACTAGGTATTTATCCAAGGGATACACGTGTGCTGTTTTGAAGGGGCACATGCACCCCAATGTTTATAGCAGCATTATCAACAATAGCCAAAATATGGAAAGAGCCCAAATGCCCACTGATAGATAGATGAATGGATAAAGAAGATGCGGCACACACACACAAACTGGAGTATTACTCGGCAATAAAAGATACATGAAATCTTGCCATTTTCAACTATGTGGATACAACTAGAGGGTATTATGCCAAGCAAAATTAGAGAAAGATAAATATCATATGACTTCACTCATATGAGGACTTTAAGATACAAAACAGATGAACATAAGGGAAGGGAAGCAAAAAGAATATAAAAACAGGGAGGGGGACAAAACATAAGAGATTCTTAAATATAAAGAACAGAGGGTTGCCAGAGGAGTTGTGGGAGGGGGGATAGTCAAAATGGGTAAGGGGCTTAAGGAATCTACTCCTGAGATCATTGTTGTACCATGTGCTAACTTGGATGTAAACTATAAAAATTAAATAAATGATAGAAAAAAATAAAATAAGTATCTTACTTTTCTGGTATCCTTATTTGACTAGAAAAGAGATAAAATTAGGTTGTCATCAATCCTAACACTGTTGGGTTAAGTGGACAAAAACCAAGTATAAGGAGGAAATAAGCCATGAAAAGAAATAGGAGCATATATTAAGGCATTTGCTATTACTTTTCTTTTGGCATATTATCAAGAAAATCATTACCTTTATTCTACAATCTGTTCATTTAGTTTAATAAGCACTTATTGGGCATTTTTTGTGCTTATCTTTTATAGGGAAAACATTACTTCTGTCATTTTTTTCTATTTTGTGCTTTCTATTTTGTGCCTCTCTCTTATAGAGTTTTAGGTTCTAGGAAGGTTTGTGTGGCTTTTGCTAGGGCCACTACTGGCCTATACATGCTTTTAGGTGGGTGGAGGCAGCCTCATGGGCACATGGCTAAGCATGAGAAATGAGGGCTGGAATTTGGCTCCCACATGTGCCTCAAGCCAGCCGTCATTGGGCAATGCACAAACTGTACGCTCATACTTAGCAGCCTAGCCTCATGTAATAAATACGTTTTTAAATAAGTTACATGTGAATTAAATATGTGTGGACTCACTGTAATCTTTGGTTTTCCTGTAAGAGGAGATTTTATAAATTGTCAGGGTAATACCTTATATTATAGTCTGCAGAAATTCTCCGTGAAGTATTTTTTGTAAGGTGTAGAAGTATGTTCTAATTTACCTGTTATACAAATCAATAGTTCACAGTAATATTTTAGAAATTATTTGTTCATTACAGAATAATTTAATGATGATGAATTAAATTATCAGCTTCCTTCCTCATGTCCAGGATGGCAAAGAACCCCTCTCTATGTGCCCTGGAGTTCTTTAGAGTAAAAAATCTTTATTACCAGCTATTCTGTAGAAATATATGATACTGTAACAAATTTATTTCTCATTACCTAATGATCAGGAAAGCTTCCTTACAATTTTAAAATATTGACAGTCAGCAAGGGAGACAAGAAAACAAAAGTGTTACTTGTAAATTGTTCCAAAAATTTGTTTCTCTGCTCTGTCAATCCCCCCACTATTTTTTCTTCTCGTACTGCATAGTCTAGGTTTAGAGACGGAGAAGCATATGTCATATGCAGAGACAGAAGTTGAAGTATTTCCCCCTCTCTCTCAGTATAACATGAACTTAATGCGTTAGAAATTTTTATGAACTCACTGTCTTGGTGAGAACTATTCTGGGTGGACGTAACTAAACCCAACTAGTGCTGGGACTTGAAAACAACTAGATACCAGGTTTTAGACTCTGCCATTCTTACTTTCCCTCCATATCTCATCATGGTTTCTGTCTCTCAATCACTTGGTTTATGTCTGTAGGTCAGCTTTTTATTCTTAGACCTATTTCCTCATGGATATATAACCACCAGCAGCTCGTAGGCCAGACATCTCCTAGCTTCATCATCAGAAGGAGACTGAGACTCTGTTCCTGGTTGAAAGTTTGGTGGGGAAAACTGGCCTAGTTTGTGTTCTCCCAACTGAGCCCAAACCTGGAATCAGCTCCAAGCAGGGCCACTCAATCAGAGAAGGCACAAGAGAGAGATCTGTAGGTGAAGGGAAGCTCGTACTTGCATATGGTTATAGTAGAGGAAGGGGCATTTCCGAGAAGAAAGCTGTATGGTTCTGGTCAAACAAGGGTATACGCATTCTTACTCCAACAAGTGAGGATTAACAGGCTCTTTCGTATGTGTTTATTCAACATGTATTTACTGAATGCTGCCTTATGCCAACTAGAAGCTTGGAGTTGGAAGACACAGCCAGGGGTATATTCTAGAGCCCAGTCCAATTTAATGGCATGGATGCTCAAAGATTAAGAACTTGGGCTCCGAGTTAACAAACATGAGCTTAAATCTCAGCTTTCCCATTTACTTAGTGTGTGATCTTGGGCAAGTGATTTAACCTCTCTCAGCCTCAATTCTCCTTGCACTCAAAGCACTTCAGCAAAGAGCCTGGCACACAGAAAGCACTCAATAAATGACAGCTATCATTATTTAAAGACATATCAAGGAGATCTTATTGTCCCCATTGTGTTAATAAAATGGTGGACTTTCTTCATGAAGACCAAAAAGAATTTAGAAAAAAATCCATATTGTTTTATTTGGATGGGGGGTTGCGGGTGGTACTTGGGCATCTTTACCAGAACACCCCCGTTCTGGCACAGAATACACAAAAGCCTCTGTACAAACCAGACTTTACTTCAGAGTAATTTTATCAATTTATTGTGGCACCTAGTCCTAAATTCCTTGTGTGTCTGGATTTCGTGCCCTTTCTCTGTCTCTTCTTAATACTTGCTTGCCTCGCCATCTGTGATTTGACACTCTGCACTCCTGATTCGATACGTTGGATTCAAATCTTCCTCACCTTCGCCTTCCCAGCAAGTGTTCTGACTCTCCAAACAGCTGACGCCTACATACTTTCATACCATTGCTGGGGTAACATACTGCATAGAGAAGCAGGGACACATTGGGATATCAGCATCAATACAAGAAGAACAAATCAAAAACAGGTAGAGGGTGAGTCTATATATTGGAGTAGATGGAGATTGACTGTAAGTGGTCCAAAGCCCTTATAAGAAGAGAAAGCTACATCTTAGAGGACAGCGATTAGCTACATTTTAGTGGAGGGTTGCCATAAGGCAGTTTATGGTCTGATCCAGAAGGAGCTAAGTAAGAACAAAGCAAGGAAAATGAAGACACACAGTGTGAAAAACGTGCAGGTGAAAGGATTATCAGGGGCTCCTTAAGTTGCCAAAAGGCTGGACAATCTAAGTTGGAAATGGGCAGGAACCAAGACAGCTCTGGAAGACCAAGAAGGAGAAATCCTAGAAGAGTCTCCTGAAAGGTAAGGGTACCACTAATAAAATGTGCAAAGTACCTACGTTCCTTTGCTGTGTCCCCCACTGCAGATTCAGACACCTAGAAGAGAGCATCTGACTGAGGACGCATATCCCCCCTTGCTGACCTGGAGCTTTGAGAGGAGACATCAGGTCACTTCAGCTGTTATGGAGGGAAGTTCCCAGATTCACCATCTGCCAGCATCACATTCAGTGGGAGACAGGTAATTCCCCAAAGGAAATCAGAGTGCTGCTAGGAAATGGGGAGCAAATATCCTCTACACATTCCTGCAACGTAACGTTTTGGTTATTTCAGTATGGAAAAATATGTTGCACTGATTAGAGAAAAATAAATGTTTCCATGATTCTAACATTCAGGGATTTTTTTCATCCCAGAATCTATTTTTGTAATTGTAAATTTTATGTAGAAATCCAAATGCAAAACAGATAAAAAGCAAAACAACTGCAGTAGGAAGGGGAAGAAAAGCCCCCACATTCAGCCCCACTTTGGGCATCCCTGAGGCATGACCATGGAACTCCTGTAACTTTGAGAAACACAGTTATGTGGCTCATATAATCAATGGAATACTACTTGGCAATGCGAAAGAATGAAATCCTGTCATTTGCAATAATGTGGATGGAACTGGAGGGTATTATGCTAAGTGAAATAAGATATCATATGTGGAACTTGCGAAACTTAACAGAAGACCATGGGGGAAGGGAAGGGGGAAAATAGTTTCAGAGATGGAGGCCAACCCATAAGAGACTCTTAAATACAGAGAACAAACTGAGGGTCAATGGGGGAGAGAGGGGAAAATGGGTGGTGGGCATTGAGGAGGGCACTTATTGCGATAAGCACTGGGTGTTGTATGTAAGCAATAAATCACGGGGATCTACCCCAGAAACCAAGAACACTCTGTGTATGATGTATGTTACCTAACAGACAATAAATTATATTCAAAACAAAAAACAACAAAAAACAAACAAAAAACTCTTTGCTGAAAGTCCTTAATTATGGCTATTTTAAAAAACAAAAACAAAAAACAAACCAAAAACTTTGACTACATGTTAAAAGGTAATTCTAACGTTAGTTTTTAGAGGAAGGAGAAGAAAACATATGTATTAATGTATTTATATCCTAATTCTTGTCCTTCCTTCCTATGAGCCAGTGGTGTTATTTTGGCTGCTAAGAAATTAAAATGCAAGAATGATAGATGGCCCATAAAAATGTTTCTTTGCTTTTTAGATATTTGTTCCATGTTGCTGTGTCATTTCAAGTTATTCTTTGAAAGGCTAGAATACGTACTCTTCATCATTGATATGTTGCACTTGGTAGTTGAAAAGGATGAGACTGGATGCTGTGTGACAGAAGCGCTGGTGCAACCAGCAGAGACTGATCTCTATACAAGTAGCTTCAGTGGAGAATAAACTAAAGACTGGAGGGCATGAACTCTACAATTGCAGAGGTATTCTCCCCAGCTAAGATGAAAGTGCATTGACTGGGCAGAAAAGCAGATTGCTAGCACCAAGCCCCACTGAATGAATAGGGGAGTTCAGAGAAATCTGCACTATTGAAACTGGCACATTTCTATAGCATCAAAATCTATAGGCAACTTTTCCCCAAGTTTGTTTTTATTTTTTTATTATTTCTGAGAGAGAGAGAAAGAGAGAGAGAGCAGGGGAGGGTCAGAGAGAGGGAGACACAGAATCTGAAATAGGCTCCAGGCTCTGAGCTAGCTGTCAGCACAGAGCCCAATGTGGGCTCGAATCCATCAACCATGACCCAAAGTTGGATCCTCAGCTGACTGAGCCACCCAGGCACCCCTTTCCCCCAGTTGAAAATGGTTTCCAGCATCTTCAAACAGACACTTATATAAAATTTTTTATTATGTTCTTGTTTTAAGTTCTAATCTTTATGTTCGAAACAGTCATTCCTAAACCCCTTTGCTTAATTGCAAAGTAAATCATGGGCACCTGAATGATAAACATTAGTAGCTTGTTCTTCCATCCCAATTAGAAAAGAGATGAATATGACTGTTTAACAGCTAGGGTGAGAAAGAGGAGATTCAGGAGCTTAAAGAAGTAGTAGTAGTAGTTGTTGCTGCTGCTGTTGTTGTTGTTGTTGAAAAAGTAGACTCATAAAATCCAGAACAGATAGTACTAAACCTGCTGACTTTCATTTCAAATGAGAAGCTAAATATGGGTTACAGGAAACCGGTAGTGCGAAGGATTTCAAAGAGATCTCATGTTCTAATCCTTTTTCTCATAATCTGGGATATTGTTCAATATGCATTTAGGGGACAGGCAGAGGAAATGCTAACATTAATTAGCCCTTGAGGGAAAAGCATACTTTCAGAACAGCTTATTTATATATAGGAATTAATTTTATCCTCAGAGAATTCATTGTTGTACCTGTGAGCCAGAATTACTAGGGCCAAATTCTTATATTTAGCCCATGCTAGAATCTTACAATGATATTTATAGGACATTTATAAGCCTTATATGGCTTCTGACTTTTTATTCCTGATGTACCACCTACACAGATTGGTGATAATTGCTTTGGGGGTCAAGTAATAATAATAACAATAATAATAATGATCATTTTTTCCACTTGGGAATTGATAATTTAGTTGTGTTAGCAAACATATACACATGAAAAGCTAAATAACAAAGCAAAGCAGTACATATTTAAGATCTAAATAGGAAACGGCACCCTAGGAATTAGAAGACAGATACCACTATGAGCTATAGCGATCATTGAAAAGTTTGTGGATTGTATAGGACCCTTAGATGAATTTTCACACATTGGTGGGATTCTGATTAGAAAAAAAAAGAGGGAAGGCAGAATCCATTTTAGGCAGGAGAATTCCCATGCATGATATGGAGGGATACATTAGGGTAAATAGCACTAGCTGCCTTAACAAATAATCTCCAAGTGTCAGTGACTTAACACCGTAAACCTTAATTATTCATTTGCATCCCAATCTAATGTGGTGAGTCCAAGAGTGGGGAGAGAATAAGGTGTTCACCTTTCCCCAGTCGTGCAGAGCCCTAGACTCATTCCATCTCTTGATGTCCTCATCTTTCATGTGTGGTTCCCAAGGCTACCACAGAGGAGATGAGTAAATGGAGGATTGTACATGGGAGAAGCCTCACCATAATGTAAATCACTTCTGCCTCACATTCCACTGTCCAGAATACAGTCAGATGGTTCCAGCCTGACTGCAAGGGAACTGGGAAATGTAGTTTATTTGTGTACTCAAGGGCAAACATATGTTATTGAACCAGGCATCGTTTTTGCTGCAGGAGGTCACATGAGGGATAGTAAGAAGAGCATATCACAGTGGCAACTTTAATGGCTATTACTGGTTATCTCCCTAGTACCCATTTTCTCCTTCCTAATATTACCCCAAGTTTAATACCCTATGTACTGCCTTCACTTCAAGGGATATTGACACTAACTTTAAGCTGGAAGAAGAGAAGACAAGTTCAAACTAGATATTAGAGGATGTAAATTGGATGCCATTCTTGGTCCCTTTATAGATAACTGACATGGTAAAAATGGCAGTATTCAACAATGGTATGAAGTAGACATGAAAAAGAGGGGGAAAGCCCAAAAAGAAATAATATATTTGTAATTTTTAAAAGTGTATTTATTTATTTACTTATTTTGAGAGAGAGCACACACACATGTGAGTGGGGCAGGAGTGGGGTGGGGGGAGAGAGAAAGAGAGAGAGAAAGAGAGAGAGAGAATTTGAAGCAGACTCCACACCTAATGCAGAGCTTGACTCGGGGCTCCATCTCACAACTAAGACCATGAGCTATAAAATCAAGTTGGATGTTTAACCTACTAAGCCATCCAGGTGCCCCTATATCTGGAATATTTTTAGTAATATTTTTCTTATTTGTATTTTTTTTTCTATAATCTCTTACTATTACTAGACCATGAGGTTCTGGATTATTGTCCAAGGAAAGAAGAAGGAAAACACCAGAAAAAGCAAAAGATGCCAGGATGATATTCCAGTATCTCAGATTTAAATGGCATCTGGGAGGAAGTGCAGGAGAAAGGGAGGGAAAGATTTTCTAGAACTAGCCAAGCTTAAATGCTAAAGGACAGACAGTGCAATAATCTAAAGAGACTTTTTTCAACCAAAAGATACTGAGTTACCTTGGACTAAATAAACACCCCTCCCTCCCATTACAAAGTAGAAGTGGAAACTTCATATTGCAAATGCTAAAAAGTGTATTTCTACCCATTACATTAGTAGTGAAAAAGTCTATCTGTCGCAGACCAGTTAGGAGAGCCCAGACAGGGTTTGCATGCGGATAGTTCATTTTGAGAAGTGACCTCAATGAACAAGAGTGGGGAACTGGGTAGAATGAAACAGGGAAGGAAGAGAGCCAATACAATGGTGTGTTGCCTAGTTGGCCACAACTGTGGGCTGTAGGGGCTTGATGCCGATGGCACTTCCTGCGGAACCGTGTAGGGTGAGCCTCAGAGCTATCCACCCAAGGGATGGAAAAGAGAAGCTCCCCTCTATACCCACCGTCAGGCTACAAGTAAGAGGCCTCGCAGGGCCCATGGGCCTCACACACTGAGGCACCAGAGAAGACCCAGCACATTAATCAAGAGGTGCTCAGAGCACCTGGTGCAGTCAGGTGCTGCAAGGTGACCCTGTGGTGGACCAGCAAAGTCTGGAGCAAAAGGTAGAATGGGGTGATGGGAAGTGTCTGAGGCAGTTGCCGTGTTTCAGTCACAAGATGATGAGGGCACAGGCTAGAGTAGTGACAAAGTGGATGAAAAGGAAGAGATGTCCTCCTGCCTTACCCTTTCACCTACAGGTCTCCTCTGTCCTTTCAAAAAGAGCAATGATCCCAGCCTTCACATGAAAAGCAAGTTTCATTTATGGGCTTTAATGGATATGTACTACTTAAGGAAGCCTTTTAAAAAGTGGAGAAAGGGGAAAAGGCTAGCAATTTCCCTTAAAAATTTTCCACCAAGAACGTCAGACCAATTTGAATGCCATGACCCCTCAGTGTTACCACCAAGTCTGGTATAAATTGTGGTTTTTCAGAGAGTGTCACTAATTAATGCATTTTGCTTCCTTTTTCTATAGAATTCTGTGATTGTTGCCATTACACAGAAAAGGCAGCTAAAATCCTTCTGTCTCTCGCTGACCTCCTCTATCCTGCCCAGTATAAGTGAAATACTTTTGGCTTATACCTATGGTCAGACAAATGTTTTTACCAGAGAATGTTCTTTGGGCACTGGATTTAGTCCTTTAGAGAGTTTCTCATACTGAAATATTCCCTATTCCATGCTCCTTCGCCCCTGCTGGTTTTCACAGTGCAGCATTCTTGACATTGTAGTTATGCTGATAGCAGTAGCCAGTAATGTCATAATTAATAGAGTCAAACTTTACTGCAGGTTCCAAAAAAAGGAGATTTGACATGAAAATGAGGATAAAGAAATGTCTTGGAATTTTTCTGTTAATCACTGCACTCTTATATTTTTCTAAGCACAAGAATTCATTTAGCTAGTGATACCTCTTTTAAATGATTACAACTTCAGTTATTCTGATTGAAAAAATTTCCATGCTGAGTACATAAGCCAGAAAATTACAAGCAAGCTGTGATTCTAGAATATATTGCTAATGTAGTCATTTCTTAAAACTGAGCTAACATGGGGAATTTTAAGTCAGTGTTAATATATCTATTTTTTCAATGCTCTTTTCAATGTTTATTGAAAACCATTTTTTTAAAAATGTTTATTGAAAGCTGTTATATTCTAGATGCTAGGAATTCAAATTTGAGGAATTCTCTACCCTCAGGGAGTTCACAGTCTAGTGGAAAAGACAGAAAAATAAATAGCGATACTCCCTATGGAAAATGCCATAAAAGCAACATGAGTAATGTGTTAATGGGTCCAAGAAAACCCCTAACTACCTCTGGATGTGTGGGGTGTTGTGACGGGGATCAAAGATTGGAGCAGATCAGGAAGAAGGCGGTGAAGAAGTAGTTGGTCTTGCATCAGTCTGCAAGGATGAGTGAAAAAAGCATCAGAAAACAAGGAGGGGGAGGGGCAATTGCAAAGACGTGGCTTTACAGCTTATTTGAGGCACTGCAAGGCATGGGGATCACTGATTGTGAGGATTCTTCTGAGCCTGAACTCTACACCTCATCCAGGTATTGGGAAGGCAGTCTGGATTTCAGCTGGAGAGCAACATGATCACATTTGCATTTTAGAAAGACAACGGTTGGCAGTGGTGTGGGAAGTGGATTGATGTGCTGGTGCAGTCCCCAGTCAAAGGCAGCAAGCACCTGAAGGAAGGCAGGTAATGGAGTGAATAAAGAATGTACTTGAGAAATATCCAGCGTATAAAACAGACTGGGTCTATAATCAACAGTGTGAGAGCCAAGATAGGGTTTGGGTGGACTGTGTTTGCTCTTTTTTCTTTCCTTGCTGACATCAATACTCCTTGCTAACATTGCTGCCTGCTCTTCTGCCAATTATTCTCCCCACGTGAGTAGATGAGTGACAGGGTAAAAGTTGTGTCTTGTTTGAAGGTATCGGTTATAATCTCGCCTTCTGGCATTTGACCTTTGATGTAGAAGATGGGCTGTTTTTAAATATCTGGGGGACAGTCATATTTGCACTAGAATTCTAGAATAGTAACTCGAATAGATGTAACTCTTTGCAGTTTACAATGCAATTTTCCACTTGTCATCTCACTTAAGATTCAGGGCAATGCTCCAGTGGGTGAAGCAAATGCTCTCACAATTCCCATATTGCCACAGGCAGTTGTGACTGAGAAAGGGTAAGTGACTTGCCCAAACCCATGCAGCTTCTGAGGAGCTGGTCCAGGGATCCCATATTATCTTTCTCACTCCATAAGTTTACCACATCCCATGTTAGCTGAGTCTTTTGGTTTTTAGTTTGGAATACTATACATTACTTTTAATTTCTCTTTCAGTGCTTACCACATCTATCCAACTTGCTTATAATTCTCATAAGGTTAGGAGTTGGGTACTATACCAGTTTGTGTTACATCACAGATTTCCAGGACAGACAACTTAAAGTGTAATGCTAGACTTGCTTCTTCTGAAGATCCTTGGCTGTTTCACCAACTCTAGCTTCCCACTGAATTGCCTAGCTCTGACTCTGCCTCCCTCTTCTGCTGCCATAAACAACTAAAACAATAACAATAACAATGGTTCTTCCTATTGTTGACAAGATGGAAGAGCACTCTGTAGCTGTCTAACCTCTATTCCCCAATTCAGTATCAAGCCCCTTTCAAATGGCTGAAGACTCTATGATGGTGAGTCCCTGCCCCAGGTCTCACAACCCGCCTCGCCTCTTCTCTAGTCTCTACGATGAGACAGCAGACAGAGACAGATTTCTCCACTGAAATGAATTATGTCACCTCTTCCTTATAAGGAAGAAGCCAATCAGTTTTCATTTCAGATGCATTTTTTTCTCTTAGTAACATATTATTATTATTGTACATTGTGGTGATGGATGCTGCCTGTTTAATAAGATATGAAAAGATGATATTGAATGAATTAGGCTTTTTTCAGATATCTCTTCGTTTGGTCAACACCTTCACTCCCATCCTAAGACTTGCCATCTGTACTGACTGTGGCAGTGCACAACCACAGGTGATAACTTCAAAAGGAGCTGGGCTTGTATGAGATGCAAGAAAACTTGCAAAGCAATGCCATGATTTTGACTTAGATAAACCACCTCTTAAATAGCTAATTTTTCTTCTGCCTTTGGAATAACGCAGTGTCTTACAATTACATAGTGTCTATAAATTACTGCAATGTTTTCAAGTTACCTCTATTTGAAATAATGGATGTCTTGTTTTCCTGGAACAAGAAACTAATGTAGTTTTCTTTGTGCCAGTGAAAATGAGGCTGTCTTGAATTCATGCAGATGTGGAGATCTGGTTCTTCAAACGGTGAATCCCTGAACTTATAGTAAAAAAAAGTTCTGGAATTAGAAATAGAAATTAAAGGGGCGGCTGGGTGGCTCAGTCGGTTGGGCGGTCGACTTCAGCTCAGGTCATGATCTCGCAGTTCGTGAGTTTGAGCCCCGTGTCAGGCTTTGTGCTGACTGCCAGCTCAGAGCCTGGAGCCTGTTTCAGATTCTGTGTGTGTCTCTCTCTCTGACCCTCCCCTGCTCACACTGTCTCTCTCTCTCTCTCAGAAATAAATAAAACATTAAAAAAAAGAAATAGAAATTAAAAGTATGCCTTTCACTTCATAGGAAGTCCTTCTTGAAAATTTTCCAGTAACTTAACACTTTCAGTATCTTGTGACTAGAATATTTTAATACAAACTTTTTAAGAAAAAAAGAGTAAAACACACTTTTGCTTTCTAATACATGAAGTCAACTTCGTAACTAAATTGTATTTTCTTACAAGCAGTCAGAAATGTTGTATGAACCCAATTAAGTCATGTACTTTACATCAGGTCTTTTTAATTGCCACTTTGATGGAGCATAATAGACAATTTCACTCAAGAATTTTGCTTTGTTATCTTTAATCTGTCATCATTTTGATTTGGCAATATACATAACGTCTCTGTTTCAATTGCATTCCTTTTTCAATTTACATTTGATGATCAGACATATGTGAATTCACAAATCCCCTTCAATTTAGAAACGGAATTAGCTTTTGGAATGATTGAACAGAAGACTAAAATCTTAACCTAATTCTCAAAACTTAACGGTATATTAAGAAAAAAAACTTAAGTTCAAGATACATTAGTGTTGGATTCAGAATTCTTTATTATTTTTTATAAACTTTTTAATGCTTATTTATTTTTGAGAGAGACCTAATGCAAGCAGGGGAGGGACAGAAAGTGGGGAGACACAGAATCTGCTGCAGGCTCCAGGTTCTGAGCTGTCAGCGGAGAGCTCAATGAGGGGATTGAACTCATAAACCATAAGATCATGACCTGAGCCAAAGTCAGCCGCTTAACTGACTGAGCAACCCAGGTGCCTCTAGAATTCTTTATTTTGACTTCTGAATAACATTTGCCTTTCCCTGCCATATTTGCTATTAAAAAACTAAAATTCCAACAGTAATTCATTGCAAAACAGTAATAAGAAACTTGCTTTTGGCCTGCCTAGAATCCTTTCCCCATCTTCTTAAACAAAACCTACCTTATCCTTCAGAAACCACCTCTCCTTCACTCTCCATCTATAAGGTTGGGGCAGGTGAGCTCCTCATCTTGGAGCCAGGGCAGGACATGGGAGGAATCCTGTCAATCAGAGCACTGTATCTCTCCAGGATGGGTGGAGCCAAGAGACGGAGTAAGATAGAGCCTTAATTTTTTGAGTCTGGATCCAGCTGGGCCACAATCCAGTCCACCTTGGAGTCCCTGATTATGTAATCTTAAATCAGAATGTTGGATTTCCTATTACTTACGATGGACAGAGTCCTGACTGTAACAAACAGCTTCAGGATGTATTTACTTGACAGCATCTCAAAAAATATTTCTCTTAAGTTTATATCTGTTTTGCCAATGAGCAAGTTCTTGAATCTAGATATAAGTCACTTACGGTGGTAATGTTAAAGGTGACCCAATGAATGTGCTTACATTCAAGGACTTATTATTTTTGCTTCTGGATTGGTAGCTTTAACTCACATGTTAGCCTCAGGAAATCTTATTTGTAAATTCAGAGTTGGTATTGTCAAACTATTTCTGAAATCCAAGTTTGCATTTCATTTAATAGGGTTTGTTTTTTTGCTTCTTATTTTTAAACTTTCTAAATTCTTTAAGGTCTCACATGAGAGAGGGAAACTGGACAGTATGAGATGGCCTCATTAGTGGGGAAAAAATATCTTCAAGAAGCCTGTCCTCCTATGCAGCACCACAATTTACATTTGCATCTATCTTTTCTATTTTTTTAATGCAAGAAGTTACTTTTATGTAAGAATTTCATTGATTTCTAAGATATTTAAGTTGAGCTGCTCTTAGCTATAAGAAGAAAACCCCAACTCAATTGGCTTAATAAAAAAAAATTATGATTTCATATACCAAGAAGCCTAAGGAGAAGTAGCTTCATGGCTAATTAATTCAACAGCTAATTAATTGATGGGTTCCTTCTCGGTTTCCACTTTGCCATCTTCAGGGAAATGACCCTCATTAGTAAGATGGCTATACCAATGCCAGAAGTTATGCACAGGTGATAATGTCTAGGAAAGAACAGCTATTTCTTCTCTGATGTCTCTTTTTATCAAAGATGAAATCAGATCCTATTGGCCAGCACTGGGTCATGTGTTCATACGTAAACCAGTAACTGACAGAGGGAATGGGGATGTACTCCTGACTTAATCAATCTTCCTGGATTTGAAGATGGGACGAGCCTCCCCTAAAAGGACAGTCATGTAAAAGAGAAGGAACATCTGAATATAGAAGCTGGGAACGTAACCAAAGAGTTCTGTACAAGGTCAGCTTCATGAGTGTATATCCTTTACAGTTGCATAGAGCCCAGCTCCAGAAGAGCACTGTCCTTAATTTCATGACTCTGCTGCCATGAAATTCTTAATTATTTTTGAAAACCATGTAGCCTTAGTTCTGGTATATCAAATAACTGAGCCAGGGGTTTGGTAGAGTTCCTTCTTCACCTTTTTCTTTTCCATCTCTCTTTGAAAGAATGCAAAATAAAATTGCATTCTGCAGAGGTAACACAAAATTTGGCAAAAGAATGTGGAAGTAGAATATAGACAGTAGCTACCAATGTAAGGAGGAAGCTGTCAGTACAGATTGAGCAGTCAGAAAGAAAACAGAAGGGATGGAAAGTAGAAAGCAGGAAAGGACGAGAAAGAGGTATACCCTGGATAAGCCAAAACAGGTCAATGCAGCTCATTTTCAGGGAGCTTATTACCAAAGGAGACTGCATTCTATAGGAATTGGTCAAAGCAAATGTTGTGGTTAACTTTATAGCTGTTTACTTATCGTTGTATTTGCTTATAGTTATTTTTGGTTTTTTTTAAATCTCTCTTTTAACTACTCTATTTCTCATGCTATTTTTTTTTCCTGCCGTCTCTCTAGGGTTTTTTGTTTTGGTTTTTGTTTTTGTTCCGTTAGAGAGCTGCTTTCCCCACATGAGTTATTGTCTCTTTCCCCTTTTCAAGAATAGTTTCTACTGTTAGGTAAAAAGGGGTCTGCCTCACCCACATGTGGACCCCTGTTGAGAACATGGGACCTGAGCTGAAGCATAATAAAATCTTCCTACCTAACACAGGTTCATAGCCCGCGTATCGCTTGTTGCTATTGATGTGGCTGACCCCACACTCAACCCCATCTCCAGGAGTGGGCACATGGTGTAAACCTGGCCTACCAGTAAGGTCCAGACCCCTGGACTCAGTGGTCAGTTTTCTTAGCCACTCCTTAAATAAAATTTATCTCCAGGACCTCTGCCAGAACAGTTGGAAAAGAAGTGCTTGTTATTTACTAGAGCTCAAAAACTGATAGGATATAAGCTTGGCTGCCACTTTTCTCATGACTTGGTCAGACGTTGAGAATGAAGTTAGTGCAGGGGCAAGCAGAGCCGACAGGTGGAGAGTGACAGATTCCTAACAACTGCTTTTGAGCACTTGGGGTCCAGTGAGCTAGAACTCTAGCCCTGATTTTTAGTTATGAGGAATAACAAATTCTCTTTTTGGTTTAATTCCGTTTGGCTTAATCCAGTTTAATCTAAAGAGATCTGACTAATACACATCATTATTACCACCAGACAACATAAATGTGTAAGTATTTACAGCCGCTTTTTAGCAAGACATGTTTTTTCAAAGAAATTTCACTTGCTATCTTTCCAACTGTTTAACATCATCTTAGAAAAGTGAAGGACAAAAAGTGCAACCTGCCCTTGTGAATATGCCCTCCACCTGGCCAGGACTAGTCAGACCCAATGGTCTCAGCCAATCAGAACTGAGCAGGACCTGGTCCTCAGCTGCCAGGAGGGAAGGACCATTTGCCTTCACAACTCATGAAGACAGGGCAGTGGAAATTGATGAGGCATTGGGTAAAATGACATAGATCAACGGAAAAGATGACTAAGCCCCAAATCTTTAGTTTATACACCAAAGAAATGTCTTCAAGCAGTAAAGAAGATGAAATGGACAGGGATTTTAAATCACATTACAAAAACATATATGTATACATATCTAGATGAGGTGGTAACTCGAGAAAACTTCAACTTACTCCCTGTAGGACTTTTCACATAGCCCTAGATTTCACTTGCTGTGGAATTCCACTGGTCTTCTTATTACTCTTATCCTCTTGTTCTTATTAGTAAAAATAAAAATAGACACAAAAAAGGTACTGTTGTGGTTGTTAATTATCATGGACACTAAAGTCTGTTTTCTGGAAATTAGCCCCATTAGCTATAGAGACTATTTGAAGAACAAATAAAATTGTAAATTATACCTATTATGTTAACATTACCAAAACCTCAAGATTTCAGTATTTCAAAGGTGTAGTAAATCCTAAACTTAAGAAGCAAACCATCTTAGTACATACTTTAGTAAAATCTAGTATAAAACTCTTTATTCTTTGCTTTTTTTAATAGACAAATTCCTCAAAAGGACTTGCTCTACACTTAGAGTCACCATTTCTTCACTTTATTGCTCTGCTTCTGGCCAGCCGGACCTACCACCAGACCATAAAGGAGAATTAGGAAAGCCCCACTGAAGCTCTCCACAGTCCCACAGCTTCTGTCTCTGTGTTACAGCCTGGTTTTCCTCTAACACTCTCTTCAAAGCTTCACACCTTTGGTCTTCAAGCCCTTGGAACTCAACTTCTCCAGAGCTTAAAACCTGGCTTTACTTAAATGACTATAATCTGATTCCCTGTCCCCTATTACCTTCCCTATAGGCACAGTTTTTCGTGTGCTTTAAGGATAAAATTCTCTGCTCTTAAATTTTGGTACTAAAGAACCCACCCTAGGCAACACGGAAAACAAGTTTGGGTGAATCAGGCAGTGTCTGGAGGACCTTCTATGTTCCTATAGAACTTCATCTCTTCCTATGCCTCCCTATCACTCTATGCTTTCTAAAATAATTCCCTTCAGATTTTTTTTAATACAAACACCCTTAGAGTACGTGACTATTATTTAATTTAAAAAAAAGTCTAACAAGCACATGGACTGGGGGGAGAAATACCTGCATAAAGCTGAGTATGCTATACAAATATGTATTAACATCTAGATTTCTCTTTGCAAAGGCCTATATGTTCTGTAAGCAGAAAGAATATAAAAGTTTTATGTTAAGTTTAACTCTCTATCCTAACTGAAAAAAAAATAAAGGCATAAAGTGTTTGCCTGCTGGAAAGCTGCTAAAGAGAGCTGGAGGAAGATGTCCTTGAGGAGGGGGTGCTTGGCATCTCTGCAGAAGAAGTCAATGGCTGTTCTCCCCACAGACAACAAAGCAGAAACAACTGTGACCAAGACAGATGGTGAGGAGCGTTTCTAAGACAAACCTAGTATCGTGTCTAAAATGATCCACATCCTTCTGTGACTCTGAATCGTAAGAACACAGTGAAGTTTTCAGCCACCAGATTATAAACCAAATGGCATTTCCATCCACAAAGAGGCACTCACATAATCAGTTATGTTTACAGTTCATTCCTTTCCTTTCACCGGCATGGATTAGAGTGCATAACGCAGTGACTTTATCAAAAGTTTGTAATTACATGCTGAATATCCCTGAACGCCAATAAATGGAGTATGGCTCCCTGGAAGAAAAGAGTCCCTGGAACTAGAATAAATAGTGAAAGATTAAAATATGCAACAAATGAGTACATATGTAAACCTTAAAGGATACTTGAACTAAGGTATTTTTTTTTTTTAATCTAAAGAGAGGTGGGTGCCTGGGTGGCTAAGTCGGTTAAGTGTCCGACCTCGCTTAGGTCATGATCTCACAGTTCGTTGGTTTGAGCCCCGCATCAAGCTCTGTGCTGACAGGTAGCTCAGAGCCTGGAGCCTGCTTCAGATTCTGTGACTCCCTCTCTTGATCCTCCTCTGCTCACGCTGTCTCTCTCTCTCCCTCTCAGAAATAAATAAAACATTAAAAAAAAATTTTTTTAATCTGAAGAGAGGTATTGTTTGCCCAGACAGAAATAATATGCTGAATATCCAAGAGATTTTGGCAATTAAATTGTAAAATCTTGTCTAATTATTCTTTCATTTTCCTTGGAATAAGATGAGTTTTTAATGGATTAGTTTAAAAAAGAATTTGCTGTAAAATAGATTTTGGAATATTTGTTCACAGAAAGTGACTTATGTTTAATTTGGGAGTTATTGGGACTGAGTCAAGGCTAATGCTTATATAGTGAAAACCTTGAGTAAATTCATTAATTCATTTAAAATGGTATTGTTCAATTTATAGCAGTAAACATGAAAATATGGGGTTTATATTCTAGTGGAGGAGAAACAACAACAAAAAGTAGATAAGATTAAAAAAAAAAACACTAAAGGTAATAAGATTCTATGAAAATAGACAGAAGTATCAGTTACCATTTATTGAAAACCCACCATACATTACATTTATTATATGTAATCCTGTAATGTAGGTACTATTATTAACCCCATTTTACAGATGAGGAAATTGTGGCATGTGGAGGTTAAATAACTTGTCTGAAGTCACATAGCTATAAAGTAACAGAGTAAGGATTTGAAGTGAAGCAGTTTCCTGTGTAACGGTGGGCTATGATATTTGAATCAATTGCCTTGATGGAAATAACCAAAATACTTAAAAGAAATATATTCTTAAAATCATCAAAGAAACAAGACAGTTTTTTAAAAGGCCAAAAGTGAAGAGAAAATGAAAATTCTGGAAGACAAATGGGTACAGAAGGGAAGTGGGCATAGAAATGCTTTTGCCTTGAAGGAATGTCCCAATCTGGGTAAATCAGTAGCTTTGTTTTAATGGCCTTGTTAGGTAAAAGAGAATGGCTCAAAGTGGAGAATCTAGTAGAAGACCCTCCTTTCAATAAACTGGGAGCCCTCCCCCAAAAGGCTGTACATTCAGGATAAGCACGACCAGTCCAGAAGAAACTTAAAGCCTATGATTTAATTATTATATCAGGATATAAACTGAGTTTAAGGTGAAAGTGCTCAAGAAGCTTAGCAAAAGCAAACAAAAATTCTCTCTAGGGTTTAGTACTTTCATTTGTGGACCTCAAATTGTCTCCATAAATGATTTTCACATACAATGTCCAACACACAAAGAAAACCAGAAATATAAGGAAACTAGACTTGAAGTAAGGACCAGTGGAAACCATATACAGACCCCAAAAGACTTCAGAGACAACAGTAAAAGAACTATGCTGACTTTGTTGAAATAAATAAAAAGATAAGCTTGAATTCATCTGCAAGAAGTAGAAAGCTATAAAAACTGCCTAAGTCTAAATCTAAATTTCAAATGTAAAAAAGTAGATTTGAAAAAGAAAAACCCATAGATCTTCTAGAAATAAAAAATATGATAACCAAAACTGAAAAATCAATGAATGGATTTGACCTCAGATTCAGCTGTAAAGGTGAAGAAAGAATTAATAAACTAGGATACAGTTTAGAAGAAATTATCCAGAGTATTGTATGTTATACAGAGAGAAAAAGGGAAGGAAAATACAGTGGAAAATGAAGAGAATTAAAGGGTAGAGAGAAATTGCCAAGTGTCACTTGTGGGCACCCAATTAAGAAAAGGGACCAAGGTGATAAGAAAGGACAGAAAACAATATCATGCAAGAGATTTTGGAAGAATTAGGAATATTTAACATTTATGATTCAATTTTATTTCAAATGTTCAACATTTGTTGAACATATCCATGATGCCAGGGATAGTTATAGTCACTGGAGTTACAAAATATAGAGGACTGGTTCCCAATGTCAGAATGTTCATAGTCTCATCACAGTGTAAATAGCAATAGAAGATAAGGGATAAAAAGGATAATGGTCTTACAATAACTTGAGGTTTCTTCTAGGTAAGAATCAGGACCTCTGAAGAAAATACTTAAGTTATTAAAATGAACTATTTCCCCAAGATGGAATGGACAACTTTGTATATTAGAGAATTTTCTGTCATCTGAGTCATTTAAACATAAGGTGAACAAGCACTTTAAGGAGATTCATATTAGAATGTAAGCTTGAACTGTGTGACTTAAAAATTTTTTATGTTTTTATTTTTGAGAGGGAGACAGACAGACAGACAAAGAGCACAAGCAGGGAAGGGGCAGAGAGAGAGACACAGAATTCAAAGCAGTCTACAGGCTCTGAGCTGTCAACACAGAGCTGGGTGTGGGGCTCAAACCCACAAACTATGAAATCATAACCTGAGCCGAAGTCAGACACTTAACTGACTGAGCCGCTTTTTTAAAGATCCTTCTCACCCTGAGAATCTATTACTCAATGTGTATTAGTTATCTCTTACTAGTTAACATATTATCAAAAGCTTAGAGGCTTAAAACAATACACATTTACTGTCTTGCAGTTTCTGTGAGTCAGGGATCCAGGTATGATATAGCAAGGTTCTCTGCTTCTGGGTCTCTCACAAGACTTCTACTAAGTTATGGCTAGGGCTGAGGTCTTATCTAAAGACTTGACTGGGGAAGGAGCTTGCTGTTGGCAGAATTTCAGTTCTTCAAGGGCCGTTGGACTGAGGGCTGTTGCCTATAGGTCATCCTCATTTCATTGGTGGACCTCTCTAGCACAGCACTGCTTCATCAAAGTGTGTAAGGGAGAGAATCTGTTAACAAGACAGAAGTCACTCTTATGTAACTTAATCATAGATAGGACATCCATCCCATCATATTCTACTAGTTGGAAAAAACCCACAGAAGCTACTCACATTTGAGGGGAAGGGATTATTTCTGGTCATGCAATGAAAGTTTGGTATTAGGAAATCAGTTAAGATAATCCACCATATTATCTTTTTTTTTTTAATTTTTATTTATTTCTAGGAGAGAGAGAGACAGCGTGAGCAGGGGAGGGTCAGAGAGAGAGGGAGTCACAGACCGAAACAGGCTCCAGGCTCTGAGCTGGCAGTCAGCACAGAGCCCGACGCGGGGCTCGAACCCACGAACCGCGAGATCATGACCTAAGCGAAAGTCCGACGCTTAACCGACTAAGCCACCCAGGCGCCCCTTATATTATCTTAATTCAAGGGAGAAAACCCCCAATCCCTGATCCATGATCATCTCTACATACACAAAAAAAAAATTGATACAACTCACCATTCACTCCTGAGTAAAAAGACCTAGTAAAATAGGAATAAAAAAGATGCCTTTTTAATAAATGGTTTAAAGTGTTAAAAATAAAAACAGTAGCTATAATGACAAATTGATAATTTGATGCTCCAAATTAATAGCCTCCCTGTATTCATGCCTTTTTAATGTGAATTTGCATCTCCTCCCATCAAGAAATACAGTATGCTTCTCACATCTTGAATCGAGCTGGCCTTGTGACCTGCTTAGGCTAGTAGAATGCCACAGAAGTAAACCTGTGCCAAGTTTAAGCCTAGGCCTCAAGAAGCCTTGCATGCTTCCACTTTCTCTCTTGGACCTTTGTCTCCAACCTGAACACACACTCTGGTTAGCCTGCTGGAGGATGAGAAATCACATGGAGGAGAGCCAAGAGGTGCAGAGCTACTTGTCATCATATGGGTCCATGCAGCCATGTGAGGGAGCCCAGATGAAACCAGCCTACATTGCCTACTTGATGTGCAGCATTATGAACCAAATAAGTGGTTGCTTGAAACCATTTAATTTCAAGGTCATTTCTTATGCAACAATAGCTATTGAAACAGCTAGCAAGTCCATAAAAATCCTCAACTAATGTCCTTTGTTTGGGAAATGATAACTTCTGGCTCCATTACATCATCCCTTCCCCTCAAAAGAATGGAAACAAAGAAGAAGGGAGGAAGGGAGAAGAAGGGGATTCAGGTTACATCCAATTCAATGTAAATTTCTGAATGATGACAAAGGAAACAAGTCATGAAGTGACTATTTTATGTAGATAAGAGCTTTTATTATTGATTTTTAGATGAGACTCAGGATGCTGATCCTTTGCTACTGTTCTCCTAATGAAGTTATTTCTAAGAAAGCCTTGGTACATTTAAAGAATAAGTGGCTTGAAAGAGAATTTTAGCTAGCATATACCTTTTTTCCTTACTCATATCTTGAAATTTAGATTCATGATAATTACTCCAGCTTTATATTCATTTTTTGCTTTTGCCAAGATGCTTACGATGAGCTACAACACTTTAAGTCACAGTGGAGACATTGAATTTCCAGAGTCATAATATTACTTTCATCTTTTGGTTCAAAATTCATCAACGTTCATATGTTCTTATGGCAGTTGAGCATTTTTCTCCCTTTTTGTGCAATTAAAATAGAATCCTTACATTTCTGTTTCCTTTTGGAAATTTTCCAGCAAATGATGGCATTGGAAGGATGATTTGGGGCACACTATCTCATTACTTCTTAATGCTTTTCATTTTTATTGCATATTACTAATTGCTCTGCATTAAATACTAATTTTCCTTTCCTGGTGCTATACAGGATTTGCTGTAAAGTACAATATAACTCAGATACTCAAAATTGTCCTTTGCAGATTAACTAGTCATTCTAACTATTAATAAAAATAGGATCTCTAGTTTACATGACACAAACCAATGTAAATCTGGGAGAATAGTCTGTTAAACAACCAGAGTCATGATTAAGTAACAATGTCAGCTCTAGCTTCTTCCTGAAGATGAAGTGATGGCCCTTGAGGATCTTTCGTAAGTCCCCAAGGTGTTCTTGAATCCAGCATAATTGAAGGGGATGAGTAATTTCAAATTTGTTCAGAATATCCAGAATGGAGATTTCCCTCTAAACTTAGTTCAAATTTAAAAAATACAAAATAATAAATGAATAATAAATAAACATAGTACCAACTCTTGAGTCTAATCTTCAATGAGGGAACCAAATAGTCTTCAAGAGTAAACACCTTTCCCTCTTTATTTTTATCTCTGAGGGTCTATTTATTTTCTAATTACCTGAGTGTAAGAAAGCTCCTCTGACACAATAGCTTTAAAATTGTATCACTGCTTAGGATTTCTCCCATCTTAGGTTTTCTCTGTTTGCTAAAATCTCTTCTTGTTATTTATTTTATAGATACATATGGAGCAATTAATATGATCATGACAATAGAGAGATAGAAAGTTTATGGTTTTCCTTCAGGAAGAGAAGATATTGACGTTGTTCTTTTAAGAACACTCCTTTGAGAGGTATTGTTACCTCTGTTATTAAGAAAGCTTTTTGGCATCTGTACCTTAAGGAACCCATCCACAGTTCCTCCTCTTTACTAATAAAGGGAATTATGCTTTGAAGTCAATTTCCAAGCTCGGTTTTCCTGCTTAGAAATGAATGCACTCTAGCCAATAAACTAAATTCTGAAAAACTTAGAAAAAACACATTCTCAAATGAGTGGCTCTGATTCAGTTCTGGTAGGTTCTGATAGTGAGTTGGGAGCACAGAGGAGGTGCAAAGAGCTCCAAACACACTTCTCTTCCCATTACAATCATTGGAACGCACAATTTGGTTTGGTTAAAAGTGGTGCTGGGGCGCTTGGGTGGCTCAAGTCATGATCTCACGGTTAGTAGGTTTGAGCCCCCTGTTGGGCTCTGTGCGGACAGCTAGCTCAGAGCCTGGAGCCTGTTTCAGATTCTGTATCTCCCTCTCTCTCTGACCCTCCCCTGCTCACGCTGTCTCTCTTTCTCTCTCTCAGAAACAAATAAAACATTTAAAAAATTAAAAAAAAAAAAACAAAAAACAAGTGGTGCTACTGTTAACTCCGTAAGATAAAGGAGTTTGTTTCAGGCAAATCCTTTTCACGTGCAACACTTCATCACTTTGGTTTCTGTTTGTTTCATTTTGCTACAGATATGCTCCTAAAATAGCCTGCACATTGGGAATCATTTCACTAGCAAGATGGTTATGCGGAAAATGTAACATGGTGTGAAAAAATTATGAACCCCTGGGATCGGGTTTTGTGACAATGATCCAGTTCCTCTTAATCATGCCCTACTCACACCCAATCAGATTCCTGTCAAACTCTCCTTCCTAAGTTCTTTTATTTCTCTAGTCTGTCACCATGACCCTAATTTACTTCCTTTCCTCTGTTCTATGGCTTTGGGCTTTAATTTGATCTTCCTATTTTCTCTTTCCTGATTTCAGTCTATTCTAATTTTAATCATCTTGAGGTCAACTTCAATCTTATCACTGACATGTTTAAATTTTTTTCCTTGTTCTCCATGACCCACAGGATAGTATTCGAAGCTCTGTGGAGGCATTAACAACACTGTGTCACCAGCTTTATCAGCCCTTCCCTTCTTCACACACCCTGCGGCAGCGTCCAACTGACCTACTCACTTGTTCCTGTCTGCTTCTCTCACTACTGCCCGTATGCTTCTGCACTTGTAGTTCCCTTTAACTGAAATACCCTCCCTGTCACTTCAAGTATATATATTTTCTTTCCTTCACAGATCAAATTAGATGCCACCTTATTCACAAAATCTCCCTGGTAATCCTCATATAAATGTAGCTGATCTATCCCCCTCCCCCATCTCTGGTGGAAGAAAGATTCATTTTCCCTTTAACTTTTGGTTTAATACCTCTGAGGTGCTACTGATAGGGAAAAATCTGTTATAAGATGGCTGACAGGACTGATAAGGAAATACCTGTCCCTGATCAAAGGCTCCCCCTTCCCGGTTCTTCTTCCCACCCTGCTTGTTGCATGAATTAATGAGGAATGCGGAAGTCACAGGCTATAAATTACTCCCTCTGCTGATGTTCTGAGCTCAGACCTCTGGAGAATGATCTCCTCTGAGCCCACCGGTGTAAAATAAACCTCCTCCCTTCCAAGATCTCCGAGTGCTGCTTGGTTCTTCCGCCAGCGATCCAGACCAGATTCCGCAACACTACCTCACAGAAAATTCTTCCTGTTGGAGCATCCACTCTCCATAGTAACTCCAATATCCCCAGATGGGCTTTCTCAGTCCCAGTGGTTGATATTAATTTTCCTATCTCATGGGGTAGGAAGGGAGAAACCTATTCCATCAGCCAATGGGCCTATCCTTCCTGATACCACACTTCATGTCCAATACTTGAGAATCTTTGTCATCTTGGACTGTACTACCACCACGCCTGGCAGCCTGGTAGCTGGCACAATCCCTGTCTTCTGAAAAAATTCCTTGGGTCACCTAAGATTACACAACTGTTGTTACTCTGCCCATCATCTTTACAGCAAGGGAAAAAGGAAAAGCTTCTCTACCTGCAGGCACAAGCAGCTGCCTTTATCTCCCACCACTCAACATTACTGTTCTGAGGTTCCATCTTTCCTTAAGTCTACAACAATGGGCAGAACATGGGTGGTGCCAGAATAGCTCTTTCTTGAGAGATTTCTATCTCAGCCCCATGCCACTCCATTTCTTGCTGCCTGACTTGCATCTCATTCCAAAGACTGAGGCTTCCCATGGTTCTCCATTCAGTTACGTGTGCCTTCTAGGTAATCATCCAAATCCTTAGGAGATATGTTGGCTACAATATCTTTAAGTAGTAAAACAAACAAACAAACAAAAAAACAGGCAAACAAGAAGATGGGAAAAATCTCAAACTGGACTAAACAATAATGAGATTTGACACAACTGGAAATTTAGGTAGGATAGGCTCAAAGTTTACTTAATCCAGTAGACAGCCCTTTTTCCTTGTGATTCCTGGCTCCATCTTCCTCCTAGTATTGACTTCATCCTCAAGGCTCGTGATAATAGCTTTAGAGGTCTGAGCCTTACATCCCCACATGACAAGATCCAGAAGAACAGTTAGAGGGCCACTTCTGCAAGCATTCCTGGAGTAATAGGTAAAAACACTTCCCAGAAACCCCTTCTCTTTAGGTCTCACTGGTCAAAATGGGGACTCCCATTTCTCACCCAACCACTGGCAAGGAGGAATAAGATTATCAATCAGGCTCATCCCATCATGAATTACATAGGTTGCGTGAGTGGGAGAGGGCATCTTAAAAAGAGGGTTTTTTAAGAATGACAGCAAAGAATGCTGAGCAGACATCCACTAGAGGGGAATTTCACACATGCCTTATAATAGCTGCCTTCTTTCTGAACTAGTGATATGGAAAACATCTCATATACATTGATTAAAATCTTAGATACTGCTATATTACTCAGTACTTTTTTTAAAAGAGCTTTTAGAATTTTACAAACATAATATTGAGTGAAAGAAGACAGACACAAAAGAAAATATGTACTTCATGATTCCATTTATATAAAAGTTCAGAAAGAGACAACACTCTATTGTGTTATAAATAAGAGGGGTAATGACTGGAAAGGGCATGGGAGGGCTCTCTTTCTTGATTTATTTTAGTTACAGCATGGGTTTAATTTGTGAAATTCATCCAACTGTACATATATGATTTATATAGCTTTTGGAATGTATGTGCTACTTCAATTAAGAAAGTAAAAAATAAAATTATAGTGTGAAGTGTCATGCAAGATATTACAGATACCAAGATAAGTAAAGTCTATTCAAGATTCAGGGACTTTATAGCTGAGAAAAGGATTCACATAAGTCAGTAATCCATTAGTACATAGTGTTAGGATATTTTCTATGATGTGGGGGATCAAATCCAAGGCTGGAGAAGTCTTCCCAAAAGGTATGATGTGTAAGTTGGAGCAAACACAATGTATGGGTATGAAGTTGGCTGGTGAGGGCTGAAAGAGTTGCTGTAAGTGCACAGAGATAACGGACTGCCTAAGAATAGGTTCTTATGGCTGGATCTGAGTATATAAGGAGAAAGCCACACATTGAGGATAAAGAGGTTAACGGAGGCCTGTTAGGTTATGTGAAAGAGATGGACCTTACCCTGAGGGCAAAGGAAAGTCACAGAAGACTGCTATGATCCATCACCAGCCAAAAACATACCTACCATTCATAGTGAAGGGACTTGTACTTGTGTGTCTAATAGATTGGAAATAACATTCTTGAAGGGTTGATAGGTATGAGGGCTTGGCTGAAAGGAATTACTGGGAAGAAAACTGGCCTGCATGCCAGATAATCTAGATTCTTACTCCCACTTTTCCTACAACCTTGATCTGTTGTATTTTCAGACAAGGTGGAACAGAGTGGGAGAAGTACACTATTGAATAATTCCACTGCATAGGCGCTAGGGTAAGCACATATTTTATTTTTTTTAATAGTATCATTTAATATATTTCCATGCCATACTGTTCTTAACCCCATTTTATAGAAGATGAAATTGAGCCTCAGAGGGGAACAAGTGGCTGAGATAAGATTCGAACCCAGGACTTCTGGGGCCCTGGCACAGCTGTTTCTTCAGTATGCCATGGAAGAGACCCAAGTCCCATCTCTCTGGGGCCTTATTCCACTCATCTGTAAGGTGAAGGCTTTGCCTATGGTTCTTTCCAAGGTCCTTTCTAGTTCCTTCCAAGATTCTATGCTATAATTAAGATACGAATCCTTCACCCAGAGATTAAATTGTAAAGCATGGGTTTTTTAAAAAAAAAAAAATAATCTTTTTTAAAAAAATTTTGTTAATGTTTATTTTTGAGAGAGACAGAGCATAAGCAGGGGAGCAGCAAAGAGAGGAGACACAGAATCCAAAGGAGGATCCAGGCTCTGAGCTGTCAGAGCCCAACATGGGGCTCGAACTCACAAGCAGTGAGATCAGCCAAAGTCTGATGCTTCACTGACTGAGCCACCCAGGTGCCCAGAAGTATTTTAACACATTTCATTTACAAATTTTTGGTCANTTTTTTAAAAAAAAAAAAAAAATCTTTTTTAAAAAAATTTTGTTAATGTTTATTTTTGAGAGAGACAGAGCATAAGCAGGGGAGCAGCAAAGAGAGGAGACACAGAATCCAAAGGAGGATCCAGGCTCTGAGCTGTCAGAGCCCGACATGGGGCTCGAACTCACAAGCAGTGAGATCAGTCAAAGTCTGATGCTTCACTGACTGAGCCACCCAGGTGCCCAGAAGTATTTTAACACATTTCATTTACAAATTTTTGGTCATATTTTATTATGTTTTTAGTAAATAAAAGGAAAATAGGCTTTCAGACATTTCTCTTTTTTTTCAGACATTTCTTAATCTGAAAGACTAAATTTTACAAGAAAAATAAAATATTACTTTAATAGTAATTAGAAACCTGGGCTCCTGGGTGGCTCAGTTGGTTAAACATCTGACTTTGGCTCAGGTCATGATCTCACAGTTTGTGAGTTCAAGCACCAGGCTCTGTGCTGTCATATGGGACTCTGTGCTGAAAGCTCAAAGCCTGAAGCTTGCTTTGGATTATGTGTCTCCCTCTCTTCTCTCTGCCCTTCCCTCCCCCTCTCTCATGCTCTGTCTGTCTGTCTGTCTGTCTCTGTCTCTCTCTCAAAAGTAAATAAACATTTTTTTGAAATTAAAAAATAGTAATTAGAAATCTGGAGGCTTTTTAAAGCCAGGCCTCTATACGTTAAAAAGCAATATTATAGGGGAGCATGGGTGGCTCAGTCACTTTAGCATCTGACTCTTGACTTTGGCTCAGGTCATGATCTCAGGGTTGTGAGATCAATCCCTGTGTCGGGCTCCACATTGAATGTGGAGCCTGCTTAAGATTCCCTTTCTCCCTCTCCCACCCCAGTTCCCACTCTCTCTCTCTCAAAAAGAAGGAGGAGGAGGAGAAGAAAAAGCAATATATAATTTCCATAAAATATCAGGAGAAAAAAAAATCAACTCCACTTGACAGAACAATAATTTTTTCTAAATACCTAAGCATGGTATACTGCTAAATTTTTTCTCATTAAGTCCCTAGTAACTACTCATTCTTTTCTAATTCTTGTGAACTTCACAAATTCATTCCATTATGATCTCTCCTAATGCAAAATAAAAATGCCATTGCTAGTATTATCTAGGATACTAGCATCCAATGTATTTGGTATCAGGCCAGTAACCCATTTAAATGATTTAGATGCCTTTTTTCTTTTGCCATTGCTGACATCAACTGAATACTCTATGATGGAAGAACCAAAGGGCCCCACATTATCTGACCTTTTCTTCTTTAGTAAAGGAATTAGTATTGTGACCTACTGGCTCTATCTATATCAACATCTATATCCATATGTTTGATACACAGTTAATTGTTAATAGTGATGTCCATAGGGAGAAAGTCATGCTGTGGGGAAAGGAGCATGGAAAGAGGCATTACTTTTCCTCAATATTCTTTCATATTGTTAGAATAAGTTTTTTACAGTTAAAATCTTTTCATATATTACATGTATACTTTTAATTTTTAAATTTTGACTTATTTTTTATTTTATTTTATTTTTCGTCATAATAAGCGTACTCTATTCCACTTCACCTATTTCATCAGCAAAAGTGTATGTAAGAGGTTTATAGCAATATAGGCCTACATCAAGAAGAAAGAAAAATCTCAAATACATGTATAATTTTTAAAAAAATAACAAATACCACTTACTTACCTTTCAAAAATTTTAAGAATTATGTCATCCTGAACAACTGTGCAGCCCACTAATGACCACATTTAATGGAATCTTACAATTAGATAAAAATACATGCTTTACTACTATTCTTGCAGGAGTAGTGTTTTATGTTGAGAACCCTATTTTTAAAAAGCATTTAATACTATTGACAGAAAGGGTGTAACAAAGAAATAATTCTATCAGAATGTTCTCTGTAAGTGTGAAGGGTAATGAAATTAACACAGCTTCACATCTAAAGCCAAGAAAATCTCAGTAATAATAGCAATGCTCAAGAGCAGTGAATCCCTAAGAGGGGTGAAATGGGAGCTGGGCAACCAAGACTGAAATCATGACTCCCACAGTCAGATTTAATTCTCAGAGAATTTCTTGAATGGCCACATTATTCATTAGTAACACACAGATGAATAAGATACAATCTTTTCATACCAAGTTGGAAGGCTGTTATCTGCCTAAGGAACCCCAGAGGTACAATTGCAGTAATGTTATTAGTGTGCAAGGGAAGGAGTAATTAATTCTACCCTGGGAGAGGCGAGGTCTGGTGATAAGGGAGGTCTTCAGAGCAGATGACTATACTGGGCTTAAAGGACAGAGAGAATTTCTCCAGGCAGAAAAGATAATAGGTGAGTTCATTTTGGGGGCGTATAGAAGGATGAGCATGGTGGCCACAGCACAAAGGCATCTAGACACTAGGTGTACTCATGAAAAGTGACCAGGCTGGGAAGGGAGACGGTAGTGAGCAAAGGATGCTGAATGAGTAAGAAACAGCAGGATAGGAGCCACACAGGTGACTTAGGCTGAGTTCAATCCCGGTACGATGGCAGGCTAGATGCTCCAAATGGCTCTCTCTGATCAGACTGCCAATTCCGTAACAAATTCCATTTTCTTAATTTTTAAAATATGTTTTTAAAGTTTAGGGGCGCCTGGGTGGCTTAGTCGGTTAAGCGTCCAACTTTCGCTTAGGTCATGATCTCGCGGTTCGTGGGTTCGAGCCCCGCGTCGGGCTCTGTGCTGACTGCCAGCTCAGAGCCTGGAGCCTATTTCAGA